>NW_028160224.1:0-2000 GCF_964263955.1 Coregonus lavaretus
TGACCACCACTAGATAGATGGGAGGACCAGTGACCACCACTAGATAGATGCTAGGACCAGTGACCACCACTAGATAGATGGGAGGACCAGTGACCACCACTAGATAGATGGGAGGACCAGTGACCACCACTAGATAGATGGGAGGACCAGTGACCACCACTAGATAGATGGGAGGACCAGTGACCACCACTAGATAGATGGGAGGACCAGTGCCCACCACTAGATAGATGGGAGGACCAGTGCCCACCACTAGATAGATGGGAGGACCAGTGACCACCACTAGATAGATGGGAGGACCAGTGACCACCACTAGATAGATGGGAGGACCAGTGACCACCACTAGATAGATGGGAGGACCAGTGACCACCACTAGATAGATGGGAGGACCAGTGACCACCACTAGATAGATGGGAGGACCAGTGACCACCACTAGATAGATGGGAGGACCAGTGACCACGACTAGATAGATGCTAGGACAAGTGACCACCACTAGATAGATGGGAGGACCAGTGACCACCACTAGATAGATGCTAGGACCAGTGACCACCACTAGATAGATGGGAGGACCAGTGACCACCACTAGATAGATCGGAGGACCAGTGACCACCACTAGATAGATGCTAGGACCAGTGACCACCACTAGATAGATGGGAGGACCAGTGACCACCACTAGATAAATGCTAGGACCAGTGACCACCACTAGATAGAGGGGAGGACCAGTGACCACCACTAGATAGATGCTAGGACCAGTGACCACCACTAGATAGATGCTAGGACCAGTGACCACCACTAGATAAATGCTAGGACCAGTGACCACCACTAGATAGAGGGGAGGACCAGTGACCACCACTAGATAGATGGGAGGACCAGTGACCACCACTAGATAGAGAGGAGGACCAGTGACAACCACTAGATATATGCTAGGACCAGTGACAACCACTAGATAGATGCTAGGACCAGTGACCACAACTAGATAGATGCTAGGACCAGTGACAACCACTAGATATATGCTAGGACCAGTGACCACCACTAGAGAGAGTGGAGGACCAGTGACCCCCATTAGGTAGATGCTAAGACCAGTGACCTCCACTAGATAGAGAGGAGTACCAGTGACCACCACTAGATCGATGCTAGGACCAGTGACCACCACTAGATAGATGCTAGGACCAGTGACCTCCACTAGATAGAGAGGAGTACCTGTGACCACCACTAGATAGATGCTAGGACCAGTGACCTCCACTAGATAGAGAGGAGTACCAGTGACCACCACTAGATAGATGCTAGGACCAGTGATCACCACTAGATACATGCTAAGACCAGTGACCTCCACTAGATAGAGAGGAGTACCAGTGACCACCACTAGATAGATGCTAGGACCAGTGACCACCACTAGATAGATGGGAGGACCAGTGACCACCACTAGATAGATGGGAGGACCAGTGACCACCACTAGATAGAGGGGAGGACCAGTGACCACCACTAGATAGATGGGAGGACCAGTCACCACCACCAGATAGTTGCTAGGTAGTTGGTGCTAGGTAGAGGGTAGCTACTGGTAACTTTTAGCAACAGTGGTTAATTGTTTCCAATGTTATTTCACGCTTAAGAGTACCTGTGATTGAGCCAGCTAGCCGTCACCATTCAGCTGTTTTTCTAACCTCATTATCATTAACGTTAGGTGGTTGGTAGCTGCTGTACTTAATTACGGCTACTGATTGCAGTCTGCCAGTTTGGCTTTATACATAGCTTGGGCTTTGTCGAGTAAGGCTTAAACTATGTATTTAGATTGTAGTTAGGTATTATAGGTAGGCATCGTGGGCTGTATATTATTAAGTAGTATAGGTAGGCATCGTGGGCTGTTGTGGGTAGCTGTTGTGTAGTTATTGTAGGTTACTTTTGTATTCGGCGGTGCCGGGTGTAGCACGAAGCTAGCTAGCTAACTCACCTCCTGGATTAGCTGGTGAGTAGCTATTAGCAACGGTAGCAACTAAAAGCCGGGT
>NW_028160223.1:0-2500 GCF_964263955.1 Coregonus lavaretus
TCACTATGGGTACACTGGGGAGGCTGTTCACTCACACATGGGGGTTTTGGGTGCCCATGGTCGGCATGGCTGGCTTGGAGGAGACCCCAAGAAGGGGTCCAAGCACCCCCACCAAGATCCATCCACAGGGGGGCGCCACAGGTCACTTTAAGCCTGATTTCACTATGGGTACACTGGGGAGGCTGTTCACTCACACATGGGGGTTTTGGGTGCCCATGGCCGGCATGGCTGGCTTGGGGGAGACCCCAAGAAGGGGTCCAAGCACCCCCACCAAGATCCATCCACAGGGGGGCGCCACAGGTCACTTTAAGCCTGATTTCACTAGGGGGACACTGGGGAGGCTGTTCACTCACACATGGGGGTTTTGGGTGCCCATGGCCGGCATGGCTGGCTTGGGGGAGACCCCAAGAAGGGGTCCAAGCACCCCCACCAAGATCCATCCACAGGGGGGCGCCACAGGTCATTTTCACTAGGAGAACCAGGGGAGGGCTCCTGACTCACACATGGGCATTCTGGGTGCCCATGGCTGGGATGGGTGAGACAGAGTCCAGCCCTCCACACACAAAAGTGATCCAGCAGGCCAGAAGAAAGGGGAGAGAGAGAGAGAGAGAACAAATAATACATGGGCACAGAGCAGCCAGCCTCCATTGGAGCTGCCTGCACAGTGCTGCCCTCCTGTGGGAAAGGTTCACACACACACTCACTCACTCACTCACACAGACACACACAGACAAACCTATTCACTTGGGCCTTCTCCCTCATGCCCTGCTGACATCCATGCAGGCCCACATTGACCTTTGTGACCTCTGGAGCTCCATGCACCTTGTTCTAAACTCCCTGCCTAGTAAAGGGCATCTCCCATGGGCATGAGAGTACAGCTCACTCCCCTGGAGCACCATGCCTCTTTTTAATCACTCTCTCCCTATTAAAACCCTCTCTCCCATGGGCTTGAGAGTACAGCTTACTCCCTTGACCTCCAGAGGTATAGGAGGCCAAAAAAAAAGGGGGACAGAGCAGACAGCCCCCAAAGGGGATGCCTGCTCTGCCCCCCTATGAGACAGGTTCACTCACTCACACAGACACACCTATTCACTTGGGCCTTCTCCCTCATGCCCTGCTGACATCCATGCAGGCCCACATTGACCTTTGTGACCTCTGGAGCTCCATGCCTCTTTTTAAACTCTCTCTTCCCATTAAAAGCCTCTCTCACATGGGCTTGAGAGTACAGCTTACTCCCTTGACCTCCAGAGGTATAGGAGGCCAAAAAAAAAGGGGGACAGAGCAGACAGCCCCCAAAGGGGATGCCTGCTCTGCCCCCCTATGAGACAGGTTCACTCACTCACACAGACACACCTATTCACTTGGGCCTTCTCTCTGTGGCCCTGCTGACAGCCATGCAGGCCCACATTGACCTTTGTGACCTCTGGAGCTCATTGCCTCCATCTCTACACTCCATGCCCAGTGAAACCCTCTCTCACTCGGCCTGAGACTGCAGCTCACTCCCTGGATGGCCTGGGCTCCAGAACCACGACCACCAAGCCCACACTCCCTGCCCAGTGAAACCCTCTCTCACTCGGCCTGAGACTGCAGCTCACTCCCTGGATGGCCTGGGCTCCAGAACCACGACCACCAAGCCCACACTCCCTGCCCACTCAAACCCTCTCTCACTCGGCCTCAGACTGCAGCTCACTCCCTGGATGGCCTGGGCTCCAGAACCACGACCACCAAGCCCACACTCCCTGCCCACTCAAACCCTCTCTCACTCGGCCTCAGACTGCAGCTCACTCCCTGGATGGCCTGGGCTCCAGAACCACGACCACCAAGCCCACACTCCCTGCCCGCTCAAACCATCTCTCACTCGGACTGAGACTGCAGCTCACTGCATGGGCGTCCCCGACCTCCATGCCTCCAGGCCCACACTCCGTGTCCGCTCAAACCATCTCTCACTCGGACTGAGACTGCAGCTCACTGCATGGGCGTCCCCGACCTCCATGCCTCCAGGCCCACACTCCGTGTCCGCTCAAACCATCTCTCACTCGGACTGAGACTGCAGCTCACTGCATGGGCGTCCCCGACCTCCATGCCTCCAGGCCCACACTCCGTGTCCGCTCAAACCATCTCTCACTCGGACTGAGACTGCAGCTCACTGCATGGGCGTCCCCGACCTCCATGCCTCCAGGCCCACACTCCGTGTCCGCTCAAACCATCTCTCACTCGGACTGAGACTGCAGCTCACTGCATGGGCGTCCCCGACCTCCATGCCTCCAGGCCCACACTCTGTGTCCGCTCAAACCATCTCTCACTCGGACTGAGACTGCAGCTCACTGCATGGGCCTCCCCGACCTCCATGCCTCCAGGCCCACACTCCGTGTCCGCTCAAACCATCTCTCACTCGGACTGAGACTGCAGCTCACTGCATGGGCCTCCCCGACCTCCATGCCTACAGGCCCACACTCTGTGTCCGCTCAAACCATCTCTCACTCGGACTGAGACTGCAGCT
>NW_028160223.1:12500-22500 GCF_964263955.1 Coregonus lavaretus
ATTTTGATGCACTTTTTTCGGATTGGGGTGGTGGTCAGACACCCCCATATGGAAATCATCCGGTTGACAACAGGAGAACCAGGGACCGACTCCTGGCTCCCGGAAGGCCGATTTTGATGCACTTTTTTCGGATTGGGTTGGTGGTCAGACACCCCCATATGGAAACCATCCGGTTGACACTATGAGAACCAGGGACCGACTCCTGGCTCCCGGAAGGCCGATTTTGATGCACTTTTTTCGGATTGGGTTGGTGGTCAGACACCCCCATATGGAAACCATCCGGTTGACACTATGAGAACCAGGGACCGACTCCTGGCTCCCGGAAGGCCGATTTTGATGCACTTTTTTCGGATTGGGTTGGTGGTCAGACACCCCCATATGGAAACCATCCGGTTGACACTATGAGAACCAGGGACCGACTCCTGGCTCCCGGAAGGCCGATTTTGATGCACTTTTCTCGGATTGGGTTGGTGGTCAGACACCCCCATATGGAAACCATCCGGTTGACACTATGAGAACCAGGGACCGACTCCTGGCTCCCGGAAGGCCGATTTTGATGCACTTTTCTCGGATTGGGTTGGTGGTCAGACACCCCCATATGGAAATCATCCGGTTGACACTATGAGAACCAGGGACCGACTCCTGGCTCCCGGAAGGCCGATTTTGATGCACTTTTCTCGGATTGGGTTGGTGGTCAGACACCCCCATATGGAAATCATCCGGTTGACACTATGAGAACCAGGGACCGACTCCTGGCTCCCGGAAGGCCGATTTTGATGCACTTTTTTCGGATTGGGTTGGTGGTCAGACACCCCCATATGGAAACCATCCGGTTGACACTATGAGAACCAGGGACCGACTCCTGGCTCCCGGAAGGCCGATTTTGATGCACTTTTCTCGGATTGGGTTGGTGGTCAGACACCCCCATATGGAAATCATCCGGTTGACAACAGGAGAACCAGGGACCGACTCCTGGCTCCCGGAAGGCCGATTTTGATGCACTTTTCTCGGATTGGGTTGGTGGTCAGACACCCCCATATGGAAATCATCCGGTTGACAACAGGAGAACCAGGGACCGACTCCTGGCTCCCGGAAGGCCGATTTTGATGCACTTTTCTCGGATTGGGTTGGTGGTCAGACACCCCCATATGGAAATCATCCGGTTGACAACAGGAGAACCAGGGACCGACTCCTGGCTCCCGGAAGGCCGATTTTGATGCACTTTTCTCGGATTGGGTTGGTGGTCAGACACCCCCATATGGAAATCATCCGGTTGACAACAGGAGAACCAGGGACCGACTCCTGGCTCCCGGAAGGCCGATTTTGATGCACTTTTCTCGGATTGGGTTGGTGGTCAGACACCCCCATATGGAAATCATCCGGTTGACATTAGGAGAACCAGGGACCGACTCCTGGCTCCCGGAAGGCCGATTTTGATGCACTTTTCTCGGATTGGGTTGGTGGTCAGACACCCCCATATGGAAATCATCCGGTTGACATTAGGAGAACCAGGGACCGACTCCTGGCTCCCGGAAGGCCGATTTTGATGCACTTTTCTCGGATTGGGTTGGTGGTCAGACACCCCCATATGGAAATCATCCGGTTGACAACAGGAGAACCAGGGACCGACTCCTGGCTCCCGGAAGGCCGATTTTGATGCACTTTTCTCGGATTGGGTTGGTGGTCAGACACCCCCATATGGAAATCATCCGGTTGACAACAGGAGAACCAGGGACCGACTCCTGGCTCCCGGAAGGCCGATTTTGATGCACTTTTCTCGGATTGGGTTGGTGGTCAGACACCCCCATATGGAAATCATCCGGTTGACAACAGGAGAACCAGGGACCGACTCCTGGCTCCCGGAAGGCCGATTTTGATGCACTTTTCTCGGATTGGGTTGGTGGTCAGACACCCCCATATGGAAATCATCCGGTTGACATTAGGAGAACCAGGGACCGACTCCTGGCTCCCGGAAGGCCGATTTTGATGCACTTTTCTCGGATTGGGTTGGTGGTCAGACACCCCCATATGGAAATCATCCGGTTGACATTAGGAGAACCAGGGACCGACTCCTGGCTCCCGGAAGGCCGATTTTGATGCACTTTTCTCGGATTGGGTTGGTGGTCAGACACCCCCATATGGAAATCATCCGGTTGACAACAGGAGAACCAGGGACCGACTCCTGGCTCCCGGAAGGCCGATTTTGATGCACTTTTCTCGGATTGGGTTGGTGGTCAGACACCCCCATATGGAAATCATCCGGTTGACAACAGGAGAACCAGGGACCGACTCCTGGCTCCCGGAAGGCCGATTTTGATGCACTTTTCTCGGATTGGGTTGGTGGTCAGACACCCCCATATGGAAATCATCCGGTTGACATTAGGAGAACCAGGGACCGACTCCTGGCTCCCGGAAGGCCGATTTTGATGCACTTTTCTCGGATTGGGTTGGTGGTCAGACACCCCCATATGGAAATCATCCGGTTGACATTAGGAGAACCAGGGACCGACTCCTGGCTCCCGGAAGGCCGATTTTGATGCACTTTTCTCGGATTGGGTTGGTGGTCAGACACCCCCATATGGAAACCATCCGGTTGACACCAGGAGAACCAGGGACCGACTCCTGGCTCCCGGAAGGCCGATTTTGATGCACTTTTTTCGGATTGGGTTGGTGGTCAGACACCCCCATATGGAAATCATCCGGTTGACATTAGGAGAACCAGGGACCGACTCCTGGCTCCCGGAAGGCCGATTTTGATGCACTTTTCTCGGATTGGGTTGGTGGTCAGACACCCCCATATGGAAATCATCCGGTTGACATTAGGAGAACCAGGGACCGACTCCTGGCTCCCGGAAGGCCGATTTTGATGCACTTTTCTCGGATTGGGTTGGTGGTCAGACACCCCCATATGGAAATCATCCGGTTGACATTAGGAGAACCAGGGACCGACTCCTGGCTCCCGGAAGGCCGATTTTGATGCACTTTTCTCGGATTGGGTTGGTGGTCAGACACCCCCATATGGAAACCATCCGGTTGACACCAGGAGAACCAGGGACCGACTCCTGGCTCCCGGAAGGCCGATTTTGATGCACTTTTCTCGGATTGGGTTGGTGGTCAGACACCCCCATATGGAAATCATCCGGTTGACATTAGGAGAACCAGGGACCGACTCCTGGCTCCCGGAAGGCCGATTTTGATGCACTTTTCTCGGATTGGGTTGGTGGTCAGACACCCCCATATGGTAAACCGCCGGCGGACACTAGGAGAACCAGGGGAGGCTATTACCTCACACATGGGGGTTTTGGGTGCCCTTGGCCGGCTTGGGGGTGACCCCAAGAGTGGGTCCAAGACCCCACACCCGGATCCATCCACAGGGGGGCGCCACATGTCATTTTAAGCCTGATTTCACTAGGGGAACCAGGGGATGATCTTAACTCACAAATGGGGGTTTTGGGTGCCCATGGCCGGCTTGGGGGTGACCCCAAGAAGGGGTCCAAGCACCCCCATCCAGATCCATCCACAGGGGGGCGCCACAGGTCACTTTAGGCCGGATTTCACTATGGGGACCCAGGGGAGGCTGTTCACTCACACATGGGGGTTTTGGGTGCCCATGGTCGGCATGGCTGGCTTGGAGGAGACCCCAAGAAGGGGTCCAAGCACCCCCATCCAGATCCATCCACAGGGGGGCGCCACAGGTCATTTTAGGCCGGATTTCACTATGGGGACCCAGGGGAGGCTGTTCACTCACACATGGGGGTTTTGGGTGCCCATGGTCGGCATGGCTGGCTTGGAGGAGACCCCAAGAAGGGGTCCAAGCACCCCCATCCAGATCCATCCACAGGGGGGCGCCACAGGTCATTTTAGGCCGGATTTCACTATGGGGACCCAGGGGAGGCTGTTCACTCACACATGGGGGTTTTGGGTGCCCATGGTCGGCATGGCTGGCTTGGGGGAGACCCCAAGAAGGGGTCCAAGCACCCACAGCCGAATCCATCCACAGGGGGGCGCCACAGGTCACTTTAGGCCGGATTTCACTAGGGGTACACTGGGGAGGCTGTTCACTCACACATGGGGGTTTTGGGTGCCCTTGGTCGGCATGGCTGGCTTGGAGGAGACCCCAAGAAGGGGTCCAAGCACCCCCACCAAGATCCATCCACAGGGGGGCGCCACAGGTCACTTTAAGCCTGATTTCACTATGGGGACCCAGGGGAGGCTTTTCACTCACACATGGGGGTTTTGGGTGCCCTTGGTCGGCATGGCTGGCTTGGGGGGGACCCCAAGAAGGGGTCCAAGACCCCACAGCCGGATCCATCCACAGGGGGGCGCCACAGGTCATTGTAGGCCGGATTTCACTATGGGGACCCAGGGGAGGCTTTTCACTCACACATGGGGGTTTTGGGTGCCCATGGTCGGCATGGCTGGCTTGGGGGGGACCCCAAGAAGGGGTCCAAGACCCCACAGCCGGATCCATCCACAGGGGGGCGCCACATGTCACTTTAGGCCGGATTTCACTATGGGTACCCAGGGGAGGCTGTTCACTCACACATGGGGGTTTTGGGTGCCCATTGAAGGCATGGCCAGCTTGGGGGGGACCCCAAGAAGGGGTCCAAGCACCCACAGCCGGATCTATCCACAGGGGGGCGCCACATGTCATTTTAAGCCTGATTTCACTATGGGTACCCAGGGGAGGCTGTTCACTCACACATGGGGGTTTGGGGTGCCCATGGTCGGCATGGATGGCTTGGGGGGGACCCCAAGAAGGGGTCCAAGCACCCACAGCCGGATCTATCCACAGGGGGGCGCCACATGTCATTTTAAGCCTGATTTCACTATGGGTACCCAGGGGAGGCTGTTCACTCACACATGGGGGTTTTGGGTGCCCATGGTCGGCATGGCTGGCTTGGAGGAGACCCCAAGAAGGGGTCCAAGCACCCACAGCCGAATCCATCCACAGGGGGGCGCCACAGGTCACTTTATGCCGGATTTCACTATGGGGACACAGGGGAGGCTGTTCACTCACACATGGGGGTTTTGGGTGCCCATGGCCGGCATGGCTGGCTTGGGGGGGACCCCGAGAAGGGGTCCAAGCACCCACAGCCGAATCCATCCACAGGGGGGCGCCACAGGTCACTTTAAGCCTGATTTCACTATGGGTACACTGGGGAGGCTGTTCACTCACACATGGGGGTTTTGGGTGCCCATGGCCGGCATGGCTGGCTTGGGGGGGACCCCGAGAAGGGGTCCAAGCACCCACAGCCGAATCCATCCACAGGGGGGCGCCACAGGTCACTTTAAGCCTGATTTCACTATGGGTACACTGGGGAGGCTGTTCACTCACACATGGGGGTTTTGGGTGCCCATGGTCGGCATGGCTGGCTTGGAGGAGACCCCAAGAAGGGGTCCAAGCACCCCCACCAAGATCCATCCACAGGGGGGCGCCACAGGTCACTTTAAGCCTGATTTCACTATGGGTACACTGGGGAGGCTGTTCACTCACACATGGGGGTTTTGGGTGCCCATGGTCGGCATGGCTGGCTTGGAGGAGACCCCAAGAAGGGGTCCAAGCACCCCCACCAAGATCCATCCACAGGGGGGCGCCACAGGTCACTTTAAGCCTGATTTCACTATGGGTACACTGGGGAGGCTGTTCACTCACACATGGGGGTTTTGGGTGCCCATGGCCGGCATGGCTGGCTTGGGGGAGACCCCAAGAAGGGGTCCAAGCACCCCCACCAAGATCCATCCACAGGGGGGCGCCACAGGTCACTTTAAGCCTGATTTCACTATGGGTACACTGGGGAGGCTGTTCACTCACACATGGGGGTTTTGGGTGCCCATGGTCGGCATGGCTGGCTTGGAGGAGACCCCAAGAAGGGGTCCAAGCACCCCCACCAAGATCCATCCACAGGGGGGCGCCACAGGTCACTTTAAGCCTGATTTCACTATGGGTACACTGGGGAGGCTGTTCACTCACACATGGGGGTTTTGGGTGCCCATGGCCGGCATGGCTGGCTTGGGGGAGACCCCAAGAAGGGGTCCAAGCACCCCCACCAAGATCCATCCACAGGGGGGCGCCACAGGTCACTTTAAGCCTGATTTCACTATGGGTACACTGGGGAGGCTGTTCACTCACACATGGGGGTTTTGGGTGCCCATGGTCGGCATGGCTGGCTTGGAGGAGACCCCAAGAAGGGGTCCAAGCACCCCCACCAAGATCCATCCACAGGGGGGCGCCACAGGTCACTTTAAGCCTGATTTCACTATGGGTACACTGGGGAGGCTGTTCACTCACACATGGGGGTTTTGGGTGCCCATGGTCGGCATGGCTGGCTTGGAGGAGACCCCAAGAAGGGGTCCAAGCACCCCCACCAAGATCCATCCACAGGGGGGCGCCACAGGTCACTTTAAGCCTGATTTCACTATGGGTACACTGGGGAGGCTGTTCACTCACACATGGGGGTTTTGGGTGCCCATGGCCGGCATGGCTGGCTTGGGGGAGACCCCAAGAAGGGGTCCAAGCACCCCCACCAAGATCCATCCACAGGGGGGCGCCACAGGTCACTTTAAGCCTGATTTCACTATGGGTACACTGGGGAGGCTGTTCACTCACACATGGGGGTTTTGGGTGCCCATGGTCGGCATGGCTGGCTTGGAGGAGACCCCAAGAAGGGGTCCAAGCACCCCCACCAAGATCCATCCACAGGGGGGCGCCACAGGTCACTTTAAGCCTGATTTCACTATGGGTACACTGGGGAGGCTGTTCACTCACACATGGGGGTTTTGGGTGCCCATGGCCGGCATGGATGGCTTGGGGGAGACCCCAAGAAGGGGTCCAAGCACCCCCACCAAGATCCATCCACAGGGGGGCGCCACAGGTCACTTTAAGCCTGATTTCACTATGGGTACACTGGGGAGGCTGTTCACTCACACATGGGGGTTTTGGGTGCCCATGGTCGGCATGGCTGGCTTGGAGGAGACCCCAAGAAGGGGTCCAAGCACCCCCACCAAGATCCATCCACAGGGGGGCGCCACAGGTCACTTTAAGCCTGATTTCACTATGGGTACACTGGGGAGGCTGTTCACTCACACATGGGGGTTTTGGGTGCCCATGGTCGGCATGGCTGGCTTGGAGGAGACCCCAAGAAGGGGTCCAAGCACCCCCACCAAGATCCATCCACAGGGGGGCGCCACAGGTCACTTTAAGCCTGATTTCACTATGGGTACACTGGGGAGGCTGTTCACTCACACATGGGGGTTTTGGGTGCCCATGGCCGGCATGGCTGGCTTGGGGGAGACCCCAAGAAGGGGTCCAAGCACCCCCACCAAGATCCATCCACAGGGGGGCGCCACAGGTCACTTTAAGCCTGATTTCACTATGGGTACACTGGGGAGGCTGTTCACTCACACATGGGGGTTTTGGGTGCCCATGGTCGGCATGGCTGGCTTGGAGGAGACCCCAAGAAGGGGTCCAAGCACCCCCACCAAGATCCATCCACAGGGGGGCGCCACAGGTCACTTTAAGCCTGATTTCACTATGGGTACACTGGGGAGGCTGTTCACTCACACATGGGGGTTTTGGGTGCCCATGGCCGGCATGGCTGGCTTGGGGGAGACCCCAAGAAGGGGTCCAAGCACCCCCACCAAGATCCATCCACAGGGGGGCGCCACAGGTCACTTTAAGCCTGATTTCACTAGGGGGACACTGGGGAGGCTGTTCACTCACACATGGGGGTTTTGGGTGCCCATGGCCGGCATGGCTGGCTTGGGGGAGACCCCAAGAAGGGGTCCAAGCACCCCCACCAAGATCCATCCACAGGGGGGCGCCACAGGTCATTTTCACTAGGAGAACCAGGGGAGGGCTCCTGACTCACACATGGGCATTCTGGGTGCCCATGGCTGGGATGGGTGAGACAGAGTCCAGCCCTCCACACACAAAAGTGATCCAGCAGGCCAGAAGAAAGGGGAGAGAGAGAGAGAGAGAACAAATAATACATGGGCACAGAGCAGCCAGCCTCCATTGGAGCTGCCTGCACAGTGCTGCCCTCCTGTGGGAAAGGTTCACACACACACTCACTCACTCACTCACACAGACACACACAGACAAACCTATTCACTTGGGCCTTCTCCCTCATGCCCTGCTGACATCCATGCAGGCCCACATTGACCTTTGTGACCTCTGGAGCTCCATGCACCTTGTTCTAAACTCCCTGCCTAGTAAAGGGCATCTCCCATGGGCATGAGAGTACAGCTCACTCCCCTGGAGCACCATGCCTCTTTTTAATCACTCTCTCCCTATTAAAACCCTCTCTCCCATGGGCTTGAGATACAGCTTACTCCCTTGACCTCCAGAGGTATAGGAGGCCAAAAAAAAAGGGGGACAGAGCAGACAGCCCCCAAAGGGGATGCCTGCTCTGCCCCCCTATGAGACAGGTTCACTCACTCACACAGACACACCTATTCACTTGGGCCTTCTCCCTCATGCCCTGCTGACATCCATGCAGGCCCACATTGACCTTTGTGACCTCTGGAGCTCCATGCCTCTTTTTAAACTCTCTCTTCCCATTAAAAGCCTCTCTCACATGGGCTTGAGAGTACAGCTTACTCCCTTGACCTCCAGAGGTATAGGAGGCCAAAAAAAAAGGGGGACAGAGCAGACAGCCCCCAAAGGGGATGCCTGCTCTGCCCCCCTATGAGACAGGTTCACTCACTCACACAGACACACCTATTCACTTGGGCCTTCTCTCTGTGGCCCTGCTGACAGCCATGCAGGCCCACATTGACCTTTGTGACCTCTGGAGCTCATTGCCTCCATCTCTACACTCCATGCCCAGTGAAACCCTCTCTCACTCGGCCTGAGACTGCAGCTCACTCCCTGGATGGCCTGGGCTCCAGAACCACGACCACCAAGCCCACACTCCCTGCCCAGTGAAACCCTCTCTCACTCGGCCTGAGACTGCAGCTCACTCCCTGGATGGCCTGGGCTCCAGAACCACGACCACCAAGCCCACACTCCCTGCCCACTCAAACCCTCTCTCACTCGGCCTCAGACTGCAGCTCACTCCCTGGATGGCCTGGGCTCCAGAACCACGACCACCAAGCCCACACTCCCTGCCCACTCAAACCCTCTCTCACTCGGCCTCAGACTGCAGCTCACTCCCTGGATGGCCTGGGCTCCAGAACCACGACCACCAAGCCCACACTCCCTGCCCGCTCAAACCATCTCTCACTCGGACTGAGACTGCAGCTCACTGCATGGGCGTCCCCGACCTCCATGCCTCCAGGCCCACACTCCGTGTCCGCTCAAACCATCTCTCACTCGGACTGAGACTGCAGCTCACTGCATGGGCGTCCCCGACCTCCATGCCTCCAGGCCCACACTCCGTGTCCGCTCAAACCATCTCTCACTCGGACTGAGACTGCAGCTCACTGCATGGGCGTCCCCGACCTCCATGCCTCCAGGCCCACACTCCGTGTCCGCTCAAACCATCTCTCACTCGGACTGAGACTGCAGCTCACTGCATGGGCGTCCCCGACCTCCATGCCTCCAGGCCCACACTCCGTGTCCGCTCAAACCATCTCTCACTCGGACTGAGACTGCAGCTCACTGCATGGGCGTCCCCGACCTCCATGCCTCCAGGCCCACACTCTGTGTCCGCTCAAACCATCTCTCACTCGGACTGAGACTGCAGCTCACTGCATGGGCCTCCCCGACCTCCATGCCTCCAGGCCCACACTCCGTGTCCGCTCAAACCATCTCTCACTCGGACTGAGACTGCAGCTCACTGCATGGGCCTCCCCGACCTCCATGCCTACAGGCCCACACTCTGTGTCCGCTCAAACCATCTCTCACTCGGACTGAGACTGCAGCTCACTGCATGGGCCTCCCCGACCTCCATGCCTCCAGGCCCACACTCCGTGTCCGCTCAAACCATCTCTCACTCGGACTGAGACTGCAGCTCACTGCATGGGCCTCCCCGACCTCCATGCCTACAGGCCCACA
>NW_028160223.1:32500-40000 GCF_964263955.1 Coregonus lavaretus
GGATTGGGTTGGTGGTCAGACACCCCCATATGGAAACCATCCGGTTGACACTATGAGAACCAGGGACCGACTCCTGGCTCCCGGAAGGCCGATTTTGATGCACTTTTTTCGGATTGGGTTGGTGGTCAGACACCCCCATATGGAAACCATCCGGTTGACACTATGAGAACCAGGGACCGACTCCTGGCTCCCGGAAGGCCGATTTTGATGCACTTTTTTCGGATTGGGTTGGTGGTCAGACACCCCCATATGGAAACCATCCGGTTGACACTATGAGAACCAGGGACCGACTCCTGGCTCCCGGAAGGCCGATTTTGATGCACTTTTCTCGGATTGGGTTGGTGGTCAGACACCCCCATATGGAAACCATCCGGTTGACACTATGAGAACCAGGGACCGACTCCTGGCTCCCGGAAGGCCGATTTTGATGCACTTTTCTCGGATTGGGTTGGTGGTCAGACACCCCCATATGGAAATCATCCGGTTGACACTATGAGAACCAGGGACCGACTCCTGGCTCCCGGAAGGCCGATTTTGATGCACTTTTCTCGGATTGGGTTGGTGGTCAGACACCCCCATATGGAAATCATCCGGTTGACACTATGAGAACCAGGGACCGACTCCTGGCTCCCGGAAGGCCGATTTTGATGCACTTTTTTCGGATTGGGTTGGTGGTCAGACACCCCCATATGGAAACCATCCGGTTGACACTATGAGAACCAGGGACCGACTCCTGGCTCCCGGAAGGCCGATTTTGATGCACTTTTCTCGGATTGGGTTGGTGGTCAGACACCCCCATATGGAAATCATCCGGTTGACAACAGGAGAACCAGGGACCGACTCCTGGCTCCCGGAAGGCCGATTTTGATGCACTTTTCTCGGATTGGGTTGGTGGTCAGACACCCCCATATGGAAATCATCCGGTTGACAACAGGAGAACCAGGGACCGACTCCTGGCTCCCGGAAGGCCGATTTTGATGCACTTTTCTCGGATTGGGTTGGTGGTCAGACACCCCCATATGGAAATCATCCGGTTGACAACAGGAGAACCAGGGACCGACTCCTGGCTCCCGGAAGGCCGATTTTGATGCACTTTTCTCGGATTGGGTTGGTGGTCAGACACCCCCATATGGAAATCATCCGGTTGACAACAGGAGAACCAGGGACCGACTCCTGGCTCCCGGAAGGCCGATTTTGATGCACTTTTCTCGGATTGGGTTGGTGGTCAGACACCCCCATATGGAAATCATCCGGTTGACATTAGGAGAACCAGGGACCGACTCCTGGCTCCCGGAAGGCCGATTTTGATGCACTTTTCTCGGATTGGGTTGGTGGTCAGACACCCCCATATGGAAATCATCCGGTTGACATTAGGAGAACCAGGGACCGACTCCTGGCTCCCGGAAGGCCGATTTTGATGCACTTTTCTCGGATTGGGTTGGTGGTCAGACACCCCCATATGGAAATCATCCGGTTGACAACAGGAGAACCAGGGACCGACTCCTGGCTCCCGGAAGGCCGATTTTGATGCACTTTTCTCGGATTGGGTTGGTGGTCAGACACCCCCATATGGAAATCATCCGGTTGACAACAGGAGAACCAGGGACCGACTCCTGGCTCCCGGAAGGCCGATTTTGATGCACTTTTCTCGGATTGGGTTGGTGGTCAGACACCCCCATATGGAAATCATCCGGTTGACAACAGGAGAACCAGGGACCGACTCCTGGCTCCCGGAAGGCCGATTTTGATGCACTTTTCTCGGATTGGGTTGGTGGTCAGACACCCCCATATGGAAATCATCCGGTTGACATTAGGAGAACCAGGGACCGACTCCTGGCTCCCGGAAGGCCGATTTTGATGCACTTTTCTCGGATTGGGTTGGTGGTCAGACACCCCCATATGGAAATCATCCGGTTGACATTAGGAGAACCAGGGACCGACTCCTGGCTCCCGGAAGGCCGATTTTGATGCACTTTTCTCGGATTGGGTTGGTGGTCAGACACCCCCATATGGAAATCATCCGGTTGACAACAGGAGAACCAGGGACCGACTCCTGGCTCCCGGAAGGCCGATTTTGATGCACTTTTCTCGGATTGGGTTGGTGGTCAGACACCCCCATATGGAAATCATCCGGTTGACAACAGGAGAACCAGGGACCGACTCCTGGCTCCCGGAAGGCCGATTTTGATGCACTTTTCTCGGATTGGGTTGGTGGTCAGACACCCCCATATGGAAATCATCCGGTTGACATTAGGAGAACCAGGGACCGACTCCTGGCTCCCGGAAGGCCGATTTTGATGCACTTTTCTCGGATTGGGTTGGTGGTCAGACACCCCCATATGGAAATCATCCGGTTGACATTAGGAGAACCAGGGACCGACTCCTGGCTCCCGGAAGGCCGATTTTGATGCACTTTTCTCGGATTGGGTTGGTGGTCAGACACCCCCATATGGAAACCATCCGGTTGACACCAGGAGAACCAGGGACCGACTCCTGGCTCCCGGAAGGCCGATTTTGATGCACTTTTTTCGGATTGGGTTGGTGGTCAGACACCCCCATATGGAAATCATCCGGTTGACATTAGGAGAACCAGGGACCGACTCCTGGCTCCCGGAAGGCCGATTTTGATGCACTTTTCTCGGATTGGGTTGGTGGTCAGACACCCCCATATGGAAATCATCCGGTTGACATTAGGAGAACCAGGGACCGACTCCTGGCTCCCGGAAGGCCGATTTTGATGCACTTTTCTCGGATTGGGTTGGTGGTCAGACACCCCCATATGGAAATCATCCGGTTGACATTAGGAGAACCAGGGACCGACTCCTGGCTCCCGGAAGGCCGATTTTGATGCACTTTTCTCGGATTGGGTTGGTGGTCAGACACCCCCATATGGAAACCATCCGGTTGACACCAGGAGAACCAGGGACCGACTCCTGGCTCCCGGAAGGCCGATTTTGATGCACTTTTCTCGGATTGGGTTGGTGGTCAGACACCCCCATATGGAAATCATCCGGTTGACATTAGGAGAACCAGGGACCGACTCCTGGCTCCCGGAAGGCCGATTTTGATGCACTTTTCTCGGATTGGGTTGGTGGTCAGACACCCCCATATGGTAAACCGCCGGCGGACACTAGGAGAACCAGGGGAGGCTATTACCTCACACATGGGGGTTTTGGGTGCCCTTGGCCGGCTTGGGGGTGACCCCAAGAGTGGGTCCAAGACCCCACACCCGGATCCATCCACAGGGGGGCGCCACATGTCATTTTAAGCCTGATTTCACTAGGGGAACCAGGGGATGATCTTAACTCACAAATGGGGGTTTTGGGTGCCCATGGCCGGCTTGGGGGTGACCCCAAGAAGGGGTCCAAGCACCCCCATCCAGATCCATCCACAGGGGGGCGCCACAGGTCACTTTAGGCCGGATTTCACTATGGGGACCCAGGGGAGGCTGTTCACTCACACATGGGGGTTTTGGGTGCCCATGGTCGGCATGGCTGGCTTGGAGGAGACCCCAAGAAGGGGTCCAAGCACCCCCATCCAGATCCATCCACAGGGGGGCGCCACAGGTCATTTTAGGCCGGATTTCACTATGGGGACCCAGGGGAGGCTGTTCACTCACACATGGGGGTTTTGGGTGCCCATGGTCGGCATGGCTGGCTTGGAGGAGACCCCAAGAAGGGGTCCAAGCACCCCCATCCAGATCCATCCACAGGGGGGCGCCACAGGTCATTTTAGGCCGGATTTCACTATGGGGACCCAGGGGAGGCTGTTCACTCACACATGGGGGTTTTGGGTGCCCATGGTCGGCATGGCTGGCTTGGGGGAGACCCCAAGAAGGGGTCCAAGCACCCACAGCCGAATCCATCCACAGGGGGGCGCCACAGGTCACTTTAGGCCGGATTTCACTAGGGGTACACTGGGGAGGCTGTTCACTCACACATGGGGGTTTTGGGTGCCCTTGGTCGGCATGGCTGGCTTGGAGGAGACCCCAAGAAGGGGTCCAAGCACCCCCACCAAGATCCATCCACAGGGGGGCGCCACAGGTCACTTTAAGCCTGATTTCACTATGGGGACCCAGGGGAGGCTTTTCACTCACACATGGGGGTTTTGGGTGCCCTTGGTCGGCATGGCTGGCTTGGGGGGGACCCCAAGAAGGGGTCCAAGACCCCACAGCCGGATCCATCCACAGGGGGGCGCCACAGGTCATTGTAGGCCGGATTTCACTATGGGGACCCAGGGGAGGCTTTTCACTCACACATGGGGGTTTTGGGTGCCCATGGTCGGCATGGCTGGCTTGGGGGGGACCCCAAGAAGGGGTCCAAGACCCCACAGCCGGATCCATCCACAGGGGGGCGCCACATGTCACTTTAGGCCGGATTTCACTATGGGTACCCAGGGGAGGCTGTTCACTCACACATGGGGGTTTTGGGTGCCCATTGAAGGCATGGCCAGCTTGGGGGGGACCCCAAGAAGGGGTCCAAGCACCCACAGCCGGATCTATCCACAGGGGGGCGCCACATGTCATTTTAAGCCTGATTTCACTATGGGTACCCAGGGGAGGCTGTTCACTCACACATGGGGGTTTGGGGTGCCCATGGTCGGCATGGATGGCTTGGGGGGGACCCCAAGAAGGGGTCCAAGCACCCACAGCCGGATCTATCCACAGGGGGGCGCCACATGTCATTTTAAGCCTGATTTCACTATGGGTACCCAGGGGAGGCTGTTCACTCACACATGGGGGTTTTGGGTGCCCATGGTCGGCATGGCTGGCTTGGAGGAGACCCCAAGAAGGGGTCCAAGCACCCACAGCCGAATCCATCCACAGGGGGGCGCCACAGGTCACTTTATGCCGGATTTCACTATGGGGACACAGGGGAGGCTGTTCACTCACACATGGGGGTTTTGGGTGCCCATGGCCGGCATGGCTGGCTTGGGGGGGACCCCGAGAAGGGGTCCAAGCACCCACAGCCGAATCCATCCACAGGGGGGCGCCACAGGTCACTTTAAGCCTGATTTCACTATGGGTACACTGGGGAGGCTGTTCACTCACACATGGGGGTTTTGGGTGCCCATGGCCGGCATGGCTGGCTTGGGGGGGACCCCGAGAAGGGGTCCAAGCACCCACAGCCGAATCCATCCACAGGGGGGCGCCACAGGTCACTTTAAGCCTGATTTCACTATGGGTACACTGGGGAGGCTGTTCACTCACACATGGGGGTTTTGGGTGCCCATGGTCGGCATGGCTGGCTTGGAGGAGACCCCAAGAAGGGGTCCAAGCACCCCCACCAAGATCCATCCACAGGGGGGCGCCACAGGTCACTTTAAGCCTGATTTCACTATGGGTACACTGGGGAGGCTGTTCACTCACACATGGGGGTTTTGGGTGCCCATGGTCGGCATGGCTGGCTTGGAGGAGACCCCAAGAAGGGGTCCAAGCACCCCCACCAAGATCCATCCACAGGGGGGCGCCACAGGTCACTTTAAGCCTGATTTCACTATGGGTACACTGGGGAGGCTGTTCACTCACACATGGGGGTTTTGGGTGCCCATGGCCGGCATGGCTGGCTTGGGGGAGACCCCAAGAAGGGGTCCAAGCACCCCCACCAAGATCCATCCACAGGGGGGCGCCACAGGTCACTTTAAGCCTGATTTCACTATGGGTACACTGGGGAGGCTGTTCACTCACACATGGGGGTTTTGGGTGCCCATGGTCGGCATGGCTGGCTTGGAGGAGACCCCAAGAAGGGGTCCAAGCACCCCCACCAAGATCCATCCACAGGGGGGCGCCACAGGTCACTTTAAGCCTGATTTCACTATGGGTACACTGGGGAGGCTGTTCACTCACACATGGGGGTTTTGGGTGCCCATGGCCGGCATGGCTGGCTTGGGGGAGACCCCAAGAAGGGGTCCAAGCACCCCCACCAAGATCCATCCACAGGGGGGCGCCACAGGTCACTTTAAGCCTGATTTCACTATGGGTACACTGGGGAGGCTGTTCACTCACACATGGGGGTTTTGGGTGCCCATGGTCGGCATGGCTGGCTTGGAGGAGACCCCAAGAAGGGGTCCAAGCACCCCCACCAAGATCCATCCACAGGGGGGCGCCACAGGTCACTTTAAGCCTGATTTCACTATGGGTACACTGGGGAGGCTGTTCACTCACACATGGGGGTTTTGGGTGCCCATGGTCGGCATGGCTGGCTTGGAGGAGACCCCAAGAAGGGGTCCAAGCACCCCCACCAAGATCCATCCACAGGGGGGCGCCACAGGTCACTTTAAGCCTGATTTCACTATGGGTACACTGGGGAGGCTGTTCACTCACACATGGGGGTTTTGGGTGCCCATGGCCGGCATGGCTGGCTTGGGGGAGACCCCAAGAAGGGGTCCAAGCACCCCCACCAAGATCCATCCACAGGGGGGCGCCACAGGTCACTTTAAGCCTGATTTCACTATGGGTACACTGGGGAGGCTGTTCACTCACACATGGGGGTTTTGGGTGCCCATGGTCGGCATGGCTGGCTTGGAGGAGACCCCAAGAAGGGGTCCAAGCACCCCCACCAAGATCCATCCACAGGGGGGCGCCACAGGTCACTTTAAGCCTGATTTCACTATGGGTACACTGGGGAGGCTGTTCACTCACACATGGGGGTTTTGGGTGCCCATGGCCGGCATGGCTGGCTTGGGGGAGACCCCAAGAAGGGGTCCAAGCACCCCCACCAAGATCCATCCACAGGGGGGCGCCACAGGTCACTTTAAGCCTGATTTCACTATGGGTACACTGGGGAGGCTGTTCACTCACACATGGGGGTTTTGGGTGCCCATGGTCGGCATGGCTGGCTTGGAGGAGACCCCAAGAAGGGGTCCAAGCACCCCCACCAAGATCCATCCACAGGGGGGCGCCACAGGTCACTTTAAGCCTGATTTCACTATGGGTACACTGGGGAGGCTGTTCACTCACACATGGGGGTTTTGGGTGCCCATGGTCGGCATGGCTGGCTTGGAGGAGACCCCAAGAAGGGGTCCAAGCACCCCCACCAAGATCCATCCACAGGGGGGCGCCACAGGTCACTTTAAGCCTGATTTCACTATGGGTACACTGGGGAGGCTGTTCACTCACACATGGGGGTTTTGGGTGCCCATGGCCGGCATGGCTGGCTTGGGGGAGACCCCAAGAAGGGGTCCAAGCACCCCCACCAAGATCCATCCACAGGGGGGCGCCACAGGTCACTTTAAGCCTGATTTCACTATGGGTACACTGGGGAGGCTGTTCACTCACACATGGGGGTTTTGGGTGCCCATGGTCGGCATGGCTGGCTTGGAGGAGACCCCAAGAAGGGGTCCAAGCACCCCCACCAAGATCCATCCACAGGGGGGCGCCACAGGTCACTTTAAGCCTGATTTCACTATGGGTACACTGGGGAGGCTGTTCACTCACACATGGGGGTTTTGGGTGCCCATGGCCGGCATGGCTGGCTTGGGGGAGACCCCAAGAAGGGGTCC
>NW_028160223.1:52500-60000 GCF_964263955.1 Coregonus lavaretus
GACACCCCCATATGGAAATCATCCGGTTGACACTATGAGAACCAGGGACCGACTCCTGGCTCCCGGAAGGCCGATTTTGATGCACTTTTCTCGGATTGGGTTGGTGGTCAGACACCCCCATATGGAAATCATCCGGTTGACACTATGAGAACCAGGGACCGACTCCTGGCTCCCGGAAGGCCGATTTTGATGCACTTTTCTCGGATTGGGTTGGTGGTCAGACACCCCCATATGGAAACCATCCGGTTGACACTATGAGAACCAGGGACCGACTCCTGGCTCCCGGAAGGCCGATTTTGATGCACTTTTCTCGGATTGGGTTGGTGGTCAGACACCCCCATATGGAAATCATCCGGTTGACACTATGAGAACCAGGGACCGACTCCTGGCTCCCGGAAGGCCGATTTTGATGCACTTTTCTCGGATTGGGTTGGTGGTCAGACACCCCCATATGGAAATCATCCGGTTGACACTATGAGAACCAGGGACCGACTCCTGGCTCCCGGAAGGCCGATTTTGATGCACTTTTCTCGGATTGGGTTGGTGGTCAGACACCCCTATATGGAAACCATCCGGTTGACACTATGAGAACCAGGGACCGACTCCTGGCTCCCGGAAGGCCGATTTTGATGCACTTTTCTCGGATTGGGTTGGTGGTCAGACACCCCCATATGGAAACCATCCGGTTGACACCAGGAGAACCAGGGACCGACTCCTGGCTCCCGGAAGGCCGATTTTGATGCACTTTTCTCGGATTGGGTTGGTGGTCAGACACCCCCATATGGAAATCATCCGGTTGACACTATGAGAACCAGGGACCGACTCCTGGCTCCCGGAAGGCCGATTTTGATGCACTTTTCTCGGATTGGGTTGGTGGTCAGACACCCCCATATGGAAACCATCCGGTTGACACTATGAGAACCAGGGACCGACTCCTGGCTCCCGGAAGGCCGATTTTGATGCACTTTTCTCGGATTGGGTTGGTGGTCAGACACCCCCATATGGAAATCATCCGGTTGACACTATGAGAACCAGGGACCGACTCCTGGCTCCCGGAAGGCCGATTTTGATGCACTTTTCTCGGATTGGGTTGGTGGTCAGACACCCCCATATGGAAATCATCCGGTTGACACTATGAGAACCAGGGACCGACTCCTGGCTCCCGGAAGGCCGATTTTGATGCACTTTTCTCGGATTGGGTTGGTGGTCAGACACCCCCATATGGAAACCATCCGGTTGACACCAGGAGAACCAGGGACCGACTCCTGGCTCCCGGAAGGCCGATTTTGATGCACTTTTCTCGGATTGGGTTGGTGGTCAGACACCCCCATATGGAAACCATCCGGTTGACACCAGGAGAACCAGGGACCGACTCCTGGCTCCCGGAAGGCCGATTTTGATGCACTTTTCTCGGATTGGGTTGGTGGTCAGACACCCCCATATGGAAACCATCCGGTTGACACCAGGAGAACCAGGGACCGACTCCTGGCTCCCGGAAGGCCGATTTTGATGCACTTTTCTCGGATTGGGTTGGTGGTCAGACACCCCCATATGGAAATCATCCGGTTGACAACAGGAGAACCAGGGACCGACTCCTGGCTCCCGGAAGGCCGATTTTGATGCACTTTTCTCGGATTGGGTTGGTGGTCAGACACCCCCATATGGAAACCATCCGGTTGACACTATGAGAACCAGGGACCGACTCCTGGCTCACGGAGGCCGATTTTGATGCACTTTTCTCGGATTGGGGTGGTGGTCAGACACCCCCATATGGATAACCGCCGGCGGACACCAGGAGAACCAGGGACCGACTCCTGGCTCACGGAGGCCGATTTTGTTGCACTTTTCTCGGATTGGGGTGGTGGTCAGACACCCCCATATGGAAATCATCCGGTTGACACTATGAGAACCAGGGACCGACTCCTGGCTCACGGAGGCCGATTTTGATGCACTTTTCTCGGATTGGGGTGGTGGTCAGACACCCCCATATGGTAAACCGCCGGCGGACACTAGGAGAACCAGGGGAGGCTCTTACCTCACACATGGGGGTTTTGGGTGCCCTTGGCCGGCTTGGGGGTGACCCCAAGGGGGGGTCCAAGACCCCACACCCGGATCCATCCACAGGGGGGCGCCACAGGTCACTTTAGGCCTGATTTCACTATGGGGACCCAGGGGAGGCTGTTCACTCACACATGGGGGTTTTGGGTGCCCTTGGTCGGCATAGCTGGCTTGGGGGAGACCCCAAGAAGGGGTCCAAGCACCCACAGCCGAATCCATCCACAGGGGGGCGCCACAGGTCACTTTAGGCCTGATTTCACTGGGGGGACACTGGGGAGGCTGTTCACTCACACATGGGGGTTTTGGGTGCCCTTGGTCGGCATGGCTGGCTTGGGGGAGACCCCAAGAAGGGGTCCAAGCACCCCCACCAAGATCCATCCACAGGGGGGCGCCACAGGTCACTTTAAGCCTGATTTCACTATGGGTACACTGGGGAGGCTGTTCACTCACACATGGGGGTTTTGGGTGCCCATGGTCGGCATGGCTGGCTTGGAGGAGACCCCAAGAAGGGGTCCAAGCACCCCCACCAAGATCCATCCACAGGGGGGCGCCACAGGTCACTTTAAGCCTGATTTCACTATGGGTACCCAGGGGAGGCTGTTCACTCACACATGGGGGTTTTGGGTGCCCATGGCCGGCATGGATGGCTTGGGGGGGACCCCAAGAAGGGGTCCAAGACCCCACAGCCGGATCCATCCACAGGGGGGCGCCACAGGTCACTTTAGGCCGGATTTCACTATGGGGACCCAGGGGAGGCTGTTCACTCACACATGGGGGTTTTGGGTGCCCTTGGTCGGCATGGCTGGCTTGGGGGAGACCCCAAGAAGGGGTCCAAGCACCCACAGCCGAATCCATCCACAGGGGGGCGCCACAGGTCACTTTAGGCCTGATTTCACTGGGGGGACACTGGGGAGGCTGTTCACTCACACATGGGGGTTTTGGGTGCCCTTGGTCGGCATGGCTGGCTTGGGGGAGACCCCAAGAAGGGGTCCAAGCACCCCCACCAAGATCCATCCACAGGGGGGCGCCACAGGTCACTTTAAGCCTGATTTCACTATGGGTACACTGGGGAGGCTGTTCACTCACACATGGGGGTTTTGGGTGCCCATGGTCGGCATGGCTGGCTTGGAGGAGACCCCAAGAAGGGGTCCAAGCACCCCCACCAAGATCCATCCACAGGGGGGCGCCACAGGTCACTTTAAGCCTGATTTCACTATGGGTACCCAGGGGAGGCTGTTCACTCACACATGGGGGTTTTGGGTGCCCATGGCCGGCATGGATGGCTTGGGGGGGACCCCAAGAAGGGGTCCAAGACCCCACAGCCGGATCCATCCACAGGGGGGCGCCACAGGTCACTTTAGGCCGGATTTCACTATGGGGACCCAGGGGAGGCTGTTCACTCACACATGGGGGTTTTGGGTGCCCTTGGTCGGCATGGCTGGCTTGGGGGAGACCCCAAGAAGGGGTCCAAGCACCCACAGCCGAATCCATCCACAGGGGGGCGCCACAGGTCACTTTAGGCCTGATTTCACTGGGGGGACACTGGGGAGGCTGTTCACTCACACATGGGGGTTTTGGGTGCCCTTGGTCGGCATGGCTGGCTTGGGGGAGACCCCAAGAAGGGGTCCAAGCACCCCCACCAAGATCCATCCACAGGGGGGCGCCACAGGTCACTTTAAGCCTGATTTCACTATGGGTACACTGGGGAGGCTGTTCACTCACACATGGGGGTTTTGGGTGCCCATGGTCGGCATGGCTGGCTTGGAGGAGACCCCAAGAAGGGGTCCAAGCACCCCCACCAAGATCCATCCACAGGGGGGCGCCACAGGTCACTTTAAGCCTGATTTCACTATGGGTACCCAGGGGAGGCTGTTCACTCACACATGGGGGTTTTGGGTGCCCATGGCCGGCATGGATGGCTTGGGGGGGACCCCAAGAAGGGGTCCAAGACCCCACAGCCGGATCCATCCACAGGGGGGCGCCACAGGTCACTTTAGGCCGGATTTCACTATGGGGACCCAGGGGAGGCTGTTCACTCACACATGGGGGTTTTGGGTGCCCTTGGTCGGCATGGCTGGCTTGGGGGAGACCCCAAGAAGGGGTCCAAGCACCCACAGCCGAATCCATCCACAGGGGGGCGCCACAGGTCACTTTAGGCCTGATTTCACTGGGGGGACACTGGGGAGGCTGTTCACTCACACATGGGGGTTTTGGGTGCCCTTGGTCGGCATGGCTGGCTTGGGGGAGACCCCAAGAAGGGGTCCAAGCACCCCCACCAAGATCCATCCACAGGGGGGCGCCACAGGTCACTTTAAGCCTGATTTCACTATGGGTACACTGGGGAGGCTGTTCACTCACACATGGGGGTTTTGGGTGCCCATGGTCGGCATGGCTGGCTTGGAGGAGACCCCAAGAAGGGGTCCAAGCACCCCCACCAAGATCCATCCACAGGGGGGCGCCACAGGTCACTTTAAGCCTGATTTCACTATGGGTACCCAGGGGAGGCTGTTCACTCACACATGGGGGTTTTGGGTGCCCATGGCCGGCATGGATGGCTTGGGGGGGACCCCAAGAAGGGGTCCAAGACCCCACAGCCGGATCCATCCACAGGGGGGCGCCACAGGTCACTTTAGGCCGGATTTCACTATGGGGACCCAGGGGAGGCTGTTCACTCACACATGGGGGTTTTGGGTGCCCTTGGTCGGCATGGCTGGCTTGGGGGAGACCCCAAGAAGGGGTCCAAGCACCCACAGCCGAATCCATCCACAGGGGGGCGCCACAGGTCACTTTAGGCCTGATTTCACTGGGGGGACACTGGGGAGGCTGTTCACTCACACATGGGGGTTTTGGGTGCCCTTGGTCGGCATGGCTGGCTTGGGGGAGACCCCAAGAAGGGGTCCAAGCACCCCCACCAAGATCCATCCACAGGGGGGCGCCACAGGTCACTTTAAGCCTGATTTCACTATGGGTACACTGGGGAGGCTGTTCACTCACACATGGGGGTTTTGGGTGCCCTTGGTCGGCATGGCTGGCTTGGGGGGGACCCCAAGAAGGGGTCCAAGCACCCCCACCAAGATCCATCCACAGGGGGGCGCCACAGGTCATTTTCACTAGGAGAACCAGGGGAGGGCTCCTGACTCACACATGGGCATTCTGGGTGCCCATGGCTGGGATGGGTGAGACAGAGTCCAGCCCTCCACACACAAAAGTGACCCAGCAGGCCAGAAGAAAGGGGAGAGAGAGAGAGAGAGAACAAATAATACATGGGCACAGAGCAGCCAGCCTCCATTGGAGCTGCCTGCACAGTGCTGCCCTCCTGTGGGAAAGGTTCACACACACACTCACTCACTCACTCACACAGACACACACAGACAAACCTATTCACTTGGGCCTTCTCCCTCATGCCCTGCTGACATCCATGCAGGCCCACATTGACCTTTGTGACCTCTGGAGCTCCATGCACCTTGTTCTAAACTCCCTGCCTAGTAAAGGGCATCTCCCATGGGCATGAGAGTACAGCTCACTCCCCTGGAGCACCATGCCTCTTTTTAATCACTCTCTCCCTATTAAAACCCTCTCTCCCATGGGCTTGAGAGTACAGCTTACTCCCTTGACCTCCAGAGGTATAGGAGGCCAAAAAAAAAGGGGGACAGAGCAGACAGCCCCCAAAGGGGATGCCTGCTCTGCCCCCCTATGAGACAGGTTCACTCACTCACACAGACACACCTATTCACTTGGGCCTTCTCCCTCATGCCCTGCTGACATCCATGCAGGCCCACATTGACCTTTGTGACCTCTGGAGCTCCATGCCTCTTTTTAAACTCTCTCTTCCCATTAAAAGCCTCTCTCACATGGGCTTGAGAGTACAGCTTACTCCCTTGACCTCCAGAGGTATAGGAGGCCAAAAAAAAAGGGGGACAGAGCAGACAGCCCCCAAAGGGGATGCCTGCTCTGCCCCCCTATGAGACAGGTTCACTCACTCACACAGACACACCTATTCACTTGGGCCTTCTCTCTGTGGCCCTGCTGACAGCCATGCAGGCCCACATTGACCTTTGTGACCTCTGGAGCTCATTGCCTCCATCTCTACACTCCATGCCCAGTGAAACCCTCTCTCACTCGGCCTGAGACTGCAGCTCACTCCCTGGATGGCCTGGGCTCCAGAACCACGACCACCAAGCCCACACTCCCTGCCCACTCAAACCCTCTCTCACTCGGCCTCAGACTGCAGCTCACTCCCTGGATGGCCTGGGCTCCAGAACCACGACCACCAAGCCCACACTCCCTGCCCACTCAAACCCTCTCTCACTCGGCCTCAGACTGCAGCTCACTCCCTGGATGGCCTGGGCTCCAGAACCACGACCACCAAGCCCACACTCCCTGCCCGCTCAAACCATCTCTCACTCGGACTGAGACTGCAGCTCACTGCATGGGCGTCCCCGACCTCCATGCCTCCAGGCCCACACTCCGTGTCCGCTCAAACCATCTCTCACTCGGACTGAGACTGCAGCTCACTGCATGGGCGTCCCCGACCTCCATGCCTCCAGGCCCACACTCCGTGTCCGCTCAAACCATCTCTCACTCGGACTGAGACTGCAGCTCACTGCATGGGCGTCCCCGACCTCCATGCCTCCAGGCCCACACTCTGTGTCCGCTCAAACCATCTCTCACTCGGACTGAGACTGCAGCTCACTGCATGGGCGTCCCCGACCTCCATGCCTCCAGGCCCACACTCCGTGTCCGCTCAAACCATCTCTCACTCGGACTGAGACTGCAGCTCACTGCATGGGCGTCCCCGACCTCCATGCCTCCAGGCCCACACTCCGTGTCCGCTCAAACCATCTCTCACTCGGACTGAGACTGCAGCTCACTGCATGGGCGTCCCCGACCTCCATGCCTCCAGGCCCACACTCTGTGTCCGCTCAAACCATCTCTCACTCGGACTGAGACTGCAGCTCACTGCATGGGCCTCCCCGACCTCCATGCCTCCAGGCCCACACTCCGTGTCCGCTCAAACCATCTCTCACTCGGACTGAGACTGCAGCTCACTGCATGGGCGTCCCCGACCTCCATGCCTCCAGGCCCACACTCCGTGTCCGCTCAAACCATCTCTCACTCGGACTGAGACTGCAGCTCACTGCATGGGCGTCCCCGACCTCCATGCCTCCAGGCCCACACTCTGTGTCCGCTCAAACCATCTCTCACTCGGACTGAGACTGCAGCTCACTGCATGGGCCTCCCCGACCTCCATGCCTCCAGGCCCACACTCTGTGTCCGCTCAAACCATCTCTCACTCGGACTGAGACTGCAGCTCACTGCATGGGCCTCCCCGACCTCCATGCCTCCAGGCCCACACTCCGTGTCCGCTCAAACCATCTCTCACTCGGACTGAGACTGCAGCTCACTGCATGGGCCTCCCCGACCTCCATGCCTCCAGGCCCA
>NW_028160223.1:70000-76807 GCF_964263955.1 Coregonus lavaretus
ATTTTGATGCACTTTTCTCGGATTGGGTTGGTGGTCAGACACCCCCATATGGAAATCATCCGGTTGACACTATGAGAACCAGGGACCGACTCCTGGCTCCCGGAAGGCCGATTTTGATGCACTTTTCTCGGATTGGGTTGGTGGTCAGACACCCCCATATGGAAACCATCCGGTTGACACCAGGAGAACCAGGGACCGACTCCTGGCTCCCGGAAGGCCGATTTTGATGCACTTTTCTCGGATTGGGTTGGTGGTCAGACACCCCCATATGGAAATCATCCGGTTGACACTATGAGAACCAGGGACCGACTCCTGGCTCCCGGAAGGCCGATTTTGATGCACTTTTCTCGGATTGGGTTGGTGGTCAGACACCCCCATATGGAAACCATCCGGTTGACACCAGGAGAACCAGGGACCGACTCCTGGCTCCCGGAAGGCCGATTTTGATGCACTTTTCTCGGATTGGGTTGGTGGTCAGACACCCCCATATGGAAACCATCCGGTTGACACCAGGAGAACCAGGGACCGACTCCTGGCTCCCGGAAGGCCGATTTTGATGCACTTTTCTCGGATTGGGTTGGTGGTCAGACACCCCCATATGGAAACCATCCGGTTGACACCAGGAGAACCAGGGACCGACTCCTGGCTCCCGGAAGGCCGATTTTGATGCACTTTTCTCGGATTGGGTTGGTGGTCAGACACCCCCATATGGAAATCATCCGGTTGACAACAGGAGAACCAGGGACCGACTCCTGGCTCCCGGAAGGCCGATTTTGATGCACTTTTCTCGGATTGGGTTGGTGGTCAGACACCCCCATATGGAAACCATCCGGTTGACACTATGAGAACCAGGGACCGACTCCTGGCTCACGGAGGCCGATTTTGATGCACTTTTCTCGGATTGGGGTGGTGGTCAGACACCCCCATATGGATAACCGCCGGCGGACACCAGGAGAACCAGGGACCGACTCCTGGCTCACGGAGGCCGATTTTGTTGCACTTTTCTCGGATTGGGGTGGTGGTCAGACACCCCCATATGGAAATCATCCGGTTGACACTATGAGAACCAGGGACCGACTCCTGGCTCACGGAGGCCGATTTTGATGCACTTTTCTCGGATTGGGGTGGTGGTCAGACACCCCCATATGGTAAACCGCCGGCGGACACTAGGAGAACCAGGGGAGGCTCTTACCTCACACATGGGGGTTTTGGGTGCCCTTGGCCGGCTTGGGGGTGACCCCAAGGGGGGGTCCAAGACCCCACACCCGGATCCATCCACAGGGGGGCGCCACAGGTCACTTTAAGCCTGATTTCACTATGGGTACCCAGGGGAGGCTGTTCACTCACACATGGGGGTTTTGGGTGCCCTTGGTCGGCATAGCTGGCTTGGGGGAGACCCCAAGAAGGGGTCCAAGCACCCACAGCCGAATCCATCCACAGGGGGGCGCCACAGGTCACTTTAGGCCTGATTTCACTGGGGGGACACTGGGGAGGCTGTTCACTCACACATGGGGGTTTTGGGTGCCCTTGGTCGGCATGGCTGGCTTGGGGGAGACCCCAAGAAGGGGTCCAAGCACCCCCACCAAGATCCATCCACAGGGGGGCGCCACAGGTCACTTTAAGCCTGATTTCACTATGGGTACACTGGGGAGGCTGTTCACTCACACATGGGGGTTTTGGGTGCCCATGGTCGGCATGGCTGGCTTGGAGGAGACCCCAAGAAGGGGTCCAAGCACCCCCACCAAGATCCATCCACAGGGGGGCGCCACAGGTCACTTTAAGCCTGATTTCACTATGGGTACCCAGGGGAGGCTGTTCACTCACACATGGGGGTTTTGGGTGCCCATGGCCGGCATGGATGGCTTGGGGGGGACCCCAAGAAGGGGTCCAAGACCCCACAGCCGGATCCATCCACAGGGGGGCGCCACAGGTCACTTTAGGCCGGATTTCACTATGGGGACCCAGGGGAGGCTGTTCACTCACACATGGGGGTTTTGGGTGCCCTTGGTCGGCATGGCTGGCTTGGGGGAGACCCCAAGAAGGGGTCCAAGCACCCACAGCCGAATCCATCCACAGGGGGGCGCCACAGGTCACTTTAGGCCTGATTTCACTGGGGGGACACTGGGGAGGCTGTTCACTCACACATGGGGGTTTTGGGTGCCCTTGGTCGGCATGGCTGGCTTGGGGGAGACCCCAAGAAGGGGTCCAAGCACCCCCACCAAGATCCATCCACAGGGGGGCGCCACAGGTCACTTTAAGCCTGATTTCACTATGGGTACACTGGGGAGGCTGTTCACTCACACATGGGGGTTTTGGGTGCCCATGGTCGGCATGGCTGGCTTGGAGGAGACCCCAAGAAGGGGTCCAAGCACCCCCACCAAGATCCATCCACAGGGGGGCGCCACAGGTCACTTTAAGCCTGATTTCACTATGGGTACCCAGGGGAGGCTGTTCACTCACACATGGGGGTTTTGGGTGCCCATGGCCGGCATGGATGGCTTGGGGGGGACCCCAAGAAGGGGTCCAAGACCCCACAGCCGGATCCATCCACAGGGGGGCGCCACAGGTCACTTTAGGCCGGATTTCACTATGGGGACCCAGGGGAGGCTGTTCACTCACACATGGGGGTTTTGGGTGCCCTTGGTCGGCATGGCTGGCTTGGGGGAGACCCCAAGAAGGGGTCCAAGCACCCACAGCCGAATCCATCCACAGGGGGGCGCCACAGGTCACTTTAGGCCTGATTTCACTGGGGGGACACTGGGGAGGCTGTTCACTCACACATGGGGGTTTTGGGTGCCCTTGGTCGGCATGGCTGGCTTGGGGGAGACCCCAAGAAGGGGTCCAAGCACCCCCACCAAGATCCATCCACAGGGGGGCGCCACAGGTCACTTTAAGCCTGATTTCACTATGGGTACACTGGGGAGGCTGTTCACTCACACATGGGGGTTTTGGGTGCCCATGGTCGGCATGGCTGGCTTGGAGGAGACCCCAAGAAGGGGTCCAAGCACCCCCACCAAGATCCATCCACAGGGGGGCGCCACAGGTCACTTTAAGCCTGATTTCACTATGGGTACCCAGGGGAGGCTGTTCACTCACACATGGGGGTTTTGGGTGCCCATGGCCGGCATGGATGGCTTGGGGGGGACCCCAAGAAGGGGTCCAAGACCCCACAGCCGGATCCATCCACAGGGGGGCGCCACAGGTCACTTTAGGCCGGATTTCACTATGGGGACCCAGGGGAGGCTGTTCACTCACACATGGGGGTTTTGGGTGCCCTTGGTCGGCATGGCTGGCTTGGGGGAGACCCCAAGAAGGGGTCCAAGCACCCACAGCCGAATCCATCCACAGGGGGGCGCCACAGGTCACTTTAGGCCTGATTTCACTGGGGGGACACTGGGGAGGCTGTTCACTCACACATGGGGGTTTTGGGTGCCCTTGGTCGGCATGGCTGGCTTGGGGGAGACCCCAAGAAGGGGTCCAAGCACCCCCACCAAGATCCATCCACAGGGGGGCGCCACAGGTCACTTTAAGCCTGATTTCACTATGGGTACACTGGGGAGGCTGTTCACTCACACATGGGGGTTTTGGGTGCCCTTGGTCGGCATGGCTGGCTTGGGGGGGACCCCAAGAAGGGGTCCAAGCACCCCCACCAAGATCCATCCACAGGGGGGCGCCACAGGTCATTTTCACTAGGAGAACCAGGGGAGGGCTCCTGACTCACACATGGGCATTCTGGGTGCCCATGGCTGGGATGGGTGAGACAGAGTCCAGCCCTCCACACACAAAAGTGACCCAGCAGGCCAGAAGAAAGGGGAGAGAGAGAGAGAGAGAACAAATAATACATGGGCACAGAGCAGCCAGCCTCCATTGGAGCTGCCTGCACAGTGCTGCCCTCCTGTGGGAAAGGTTCACACACACACTCACTCACTCACTCACACAGACACACACAGACAAACCTATTCACTTGGGCCTTCTCCCTCATGCCCTGCTGACATCCATGCAGGCCCACATTGACCTTTGTGACCTCTGGAGCTCCATGCACCTTGTTCTAAACTCCCTGCCTAGTAAAGGGCATCTCCCATGGGCATGAGAGTACAGCTCACTCCCCTGGAGCACCATGCCTCTTTTTAATCACTCTCTCCCTATTAAAACCCTCTCTCCCATGGGCTTGAGAGTACAGCTTACTCCCTTGACCTCCAGAGGTATAGGAGGCCAAAAAAAAAGGGGGACAGAGCAGACAGCCCCCAAAGGGGATGCCTGCTCTGCCCCCCTATGAGACAGGTTCACTCACTCACACAGACACACCTATTCACTTGGGCCTTCTCCCTCATGCCCTGCTGACATCCATGCAGGCCCACATTGACCTTTGTGACCTCTGGAGCTCCATGCCTCTTTTTAAACTCTCTCTTCCCATTAAAAGCCTCTCTCACATGGGCTTGAGAGTACAGCTTACTCCCTTGACCTCCAGAGGTATAGGAGGCCAAAAAAAAAGGGGGACAGAGCAGACAGCCCCCAAAGGGGATGCCTGCTCTGCCCCCCTATGAGACAGGTTCACTCACTCACACAGACACACCTATTCACTTGGGCCTTCTCTCTGTGGCCCTGCTGACAGCCATGCAGGCCCACATTGACCTTTGTGACCTCTGGAGCTCATTGCCTCCATCTCTACACTCCATGCCCAGTGAAACCCTCTCTCACTCGGCCTGAGACTGCAGCTCACTCCCTGGATGGCCTGGGCTCCAGAACCACGACCACCAAGCCCACACTCCCTGCCCACTCAAACCCTCTCTCACTCGGCCTCAGACTGCAGCTCACTCCCTGGATGGCCTGGGCTCCAGAACCACGACCACCAAGCCCACACTCCCTGCCCACTCAAACCCTCTCTCACTCGGCCTCAGACTGCAGCTCACTCCCTGGATGGCCTGGGCTCCAGAACCACGACCACCAAGCCCACACTCCCTGCCCGCTCAAACCATCTCTCACTCGGACTGAGACTGCAGCTCACTGCATGGGCGTCCCCGACCTCCATGCCTCCAGGCCCACACTCCGTGTCCGCTCAAACCATCTCTCACTCGGACTGAGACTGCAGCTCACTGCATGGGCGTCCCCGACCTCCATGCCTCCAGGCCCACACTCCGTGTCCGCTCAAACCATCTCTCACTCGGACTGAGACTGCAGCTCACTGCATGGGCGTCCCCGACCTCCATGCCTCCAGGCCCACACTCTGTGTCCGCTCAAACCATCTCTCACTCGGACTGAGACTGCAGCTCACTGCATGGGCGTCCCCGACCTCCATGCCTCCAGGCCCACACTCCGTGTCCGCTCAAACCATCTCTCACTCGGACTGAGACTGCAGCTCACTGCATGGGCGTCCCCGACCTCCATGCCTCCAGGCCCACACTCCGTGTCCGCTCAAACCATCTCTCACTCGGACTGAGACTGCAGCTCACTGCATGGGCGTCCCCGACCTCCATGCCTCCAGGCCCACACTCTGTGTCCGCTCAAACCATCTCTCACTCGGACTGAGACTGCAGCTCACTGCATGGGCCTCCCCGACCTCCATGCCTCCAGGCCCACACTCCGTGTCCGCTCAAACCATCTCTCACTCGGACTGAGACTGCAGCTCACTGCATGGGCGTCCCCGACCTCCATGCCTCCAGGCCCACACTCCGTGTCCGCTCAAACCATCTCTCACTCGGACTGAGACTGCAGCTCACTGCATGGGCGTCCCCGACCTCCATGCCTCCAGGCCCACACTCTGTGTCCGCTCAAACCATCTCTCACTCGGACTGAGACTGCAGCTCACTGCATGGGCCTCCCCGACCTCCATGCCTCCAGGCCCACACTCTGTGTCCGCTCAAACCATCTCTCACTCGGACTGAGACTGCAGCTCACTGCATGGGCCTCCCCGACCTCCATGCCTCCAGGCCCACACTCCGTGTCCGCTCAAACCATCTCTCACTCGGACTGAGACTGCAGCTCACTGCATGGGCCTCCCCGACCTCCATGCCTCCAGGCCCACACTCTGTGTCCGCTCAAACCATCTCTCACTCGGACTGAGACTGCAGCTCACTGCATGGGCGTCCCCGACCTCCATGCCTCCAGGCCCACACTCCGTGTCCGCTCAAACCATCTCTCACTCGGACTGAGACTGCAGCTCACTCCCTCGACCTCCATGCCTCTCCGACCTCCATGCCTCCAGGCCCACACTCCATGCCCGCTCAAACCATCTCTCACTCGGCCTGAGACTGCAGCTCACTCCCTGGGTGGCCTGGGCTCCAGAACCACGACCACCAGGCGAACCGGGGCACCCACTCTTAAGCACCCCTCCCGCGGACACAAAGTAGTCTTAAGCCCGGCCTTCAGGAACCACGCGTACCTGGTAACCCAAAACAAGCTCATCGTACCTGGTAACCCAATTTTATTTCTATTTTTTCCCCGTTCACAGACTAAGTCCCCACTCAGACCTCCGCTGCCTGAGTGACGCCCTTAGCCTGCTAGTCCGACCAACCCTGCTCGGACTCGGGGTGCCCACCGCCCTTGGGCTGCCTGCCCTGGTTCTTTTTTTTTCTCCGCTCACAGACTAAGTCCCCACTCAGACCTCCACAGCCTGAGTGACGCCCTTAGCCCGCTAGTCCGACCGCCCCTGCTCGGACTCGGGGTGCCCACCGCCCTTGGGCTGCCCTGGTTCTTTTTTTTTTTTCCGCTCAGAGACTAAGTCCCCACTCAGACCTCCACAGCCTGAGTGACGCCCTTAGCCCGCTAGTCCGACCGCCCCTGCTCGGACTCGGGGTGCCCACCGCCCTT
>NW_028160222.1:0-112500 GCF_964263955.1 Coregonus lavaretus
GCTCCCTGTCTAATTACTGTTGGAAGGGCCCAGTTTTCCCCTGCTTAGTAATGTGGATTTACTGATCCTAAAGCCCCACTAACACTGCATAGAATCAGTGTGACAGAAACAGCAGCTCCAGCTCCTAGCTGTGGCCAGAGACACAGTACAGTGGTGAGTTGGGGAGCAGAATCTGTCAAACACTGCTACTGGACAATTCATCCATCCTGTCATGTTTCTATGTTCCACCCATTGATTCTCTAGTGCAGCTGCAGATAGATCAGGGTTTTATACTGTTTAACTCTTGTGCTTTGTGCTATGAAGCTAAGCCGCTGGTATGTGACTCCAGGCATCCGCAGTTAAACAGGTTTGAAAGGAGTAAGAATAGCAGCGGTGTGGGAATGCAACGGGCATAGTCCTGGCCATGTGTCACCCGCCCCAGCCAGCTAATCACGGAGCCACGCTTGACTCTACCATCAGGAGCACAGAGGGACATAGAGGGACACAGAGACACACACACACAGAGGGACAGAGAGGGACAGAGAGAGACACAGTGGGACAGAGAGGGACAGAGAGGGACACAGAGGGACACAGAGACACACACACACAGAGGGACATAGAGGGACACAGAGGGACATAGAGGGACACAGAGGGACACAGAGAGGGACACAGAGACACACACACACAGAGGGACATAGAGGGACACAGAGACACAGTGGGACAGAGAGGGACAGAGAGGGACACAGAAGGACACAGAGACACACACACACAGAGGGACATAGAGGGACACAGAGGGACACAGAGAGGGACACAGAGACACACACACACAGAGGGACATAGAGGGACACAGAGACACAGTGGGACAGAGAGGGACAGAGAGGGACACAGAGGGACACAGAGACACACACACACAGAGGGACATAGAGGGACAGAGAGGGACACAGAGGGACACAGAGACACACACACACAGAGGGACATAGAGGGACACAGAGACACACACACACAGAGGGACAGAGAGGGACAGAGAGGGACACAGAGGGACAGAGAGGGACAGAGAGGGACACAGAGGGACAGAGAGGGACAGAGAGGGACACAGAGAGGGACACAGAGAGGGACACAGAGGGACAGAGAGAGACAGAGGGGGACACAGAGAGGGACACAGAGAGGGACAGAGGGACAGAGAGGGACAGAGAGAGACACAGAGGGACACATAGAGGGACACAGAGAGGGACACAGAGAGGGACACAGAGAGACAGAGAGGGACACAAAGAGACAGAGAGGGACACAGAGAGGGACAGAGAGGGACACATAGAGGGACAGAGAGGGACACAGAGGTACACAGAGGGACACAGAGGGACACAGAGGGACAGAGAGGGACACAAAGAGACAGAGAGGGACACAGAGAGACAGAGAGGGACACAAAGAGACAGAGAGGGACACAGAGAGGGACACAGAGAGACAGAGAGGGACACAAAGAGACAGAGAGGGACACAGAGAGGGACACAGAGAGACAGAGAGGGACACAGAGAGGGACAGAGAGGGACACATAGAGGGACAGAGAGGGACACAGAGGTACACAGAGGGACAGAGAGGAACAATTAGAGTGTGAGAAGGCGTAGTAACTGTGTAAGCCCACAGACACAGGAATGTACAGGGCAGTAAAACTGGACACAACACCATTCATGACGGGACACAGCTCAGAATGGGGGCAAATATCAACATTACACCAACACTGTCCCAAACAGCTCCTATAAAAGCCTGTCGTACCTAAACTTTCTCCCTCACTAGCTGTACATCATCTCTGGCTTCCATACATTCTACACCACTGTCACTCCAGTGTTTGTCAGTGACGGTTGTATTAATAGGTGTGTGGTTAAACCATTAGAGGATTACTGTAATGCCACATAGGCCGTGGGAGCGGCCCTGGCTGACTGAGGGGGCACCTCTGGGACAGGGGACTGGCCATGCCCCAGACTATGCCACTATGCCCCCATAACAGGGCAGTGCCAGGCATGCAGCAGGTGTGTACTGACTGGGAACAGAACAGGGTGCGACTAGGAAGGGATGGCAGGACTGCCTGCGATGTAGAGGAAGGGTTGAAAGGGGACATGAGGAGTCAAGCCTGGACACTGTTCTCTCCCTCCCTGGTGGTCTGTAACGGCACAGTTATGGTACCACATTAAAACCAAATGTCTGTGACCAGACAGTGAGCGGAGGTGTGCCTCGTATCCACTGAGTCCATGCACCATTTAACCCAACAGTGCAGGCCAGCAGCACTGGGACAGCAGGCTACAGGCCTAGCTCCACTACAGTGAGCTATACTATAGGCCAGGGAGGGAGGACGTGTTGTGTGTGTATAGGCACAGTTGAACAGCTCATCCAGGAGCCTGCTGGTGTCATAAATCCAAACACTTCTGGCCAACTAAAACACGACATAAATGTAACGTTAGATCATGTGGGCAGGAATACAGACTCGGCTGGGTTAAAGAGTCATGGGAGGACAGCCAGCCATCTATTCTCGCCTGGATGCGACACATCATCTAACGCTGGAAGAAACACTGTTTATCTCTCTAAAGCATTCAGAATATATTCTACTTAAGCAATAAGGCAGGAGGGGGTGTAGTATATGGCCAATATACCACGGCTAAGGGCTGTTCTTAACCTCGACGCAACGCGGAGTGCCTGGATACAGCCCTTAGCCATGGTATATTGACCATAGACACACAAACCCCTGAGGTGCCTTATTGCTATTATAAACTGGTTACCAACGTAATTAGAGCAGTAAAAATACATGTTTTGTCATATTTTCAGCCAATCAGCATTCAGGGTTCAAACCACCCAGTTTATAATGTCTATTATACAGCTTGTGTGTGTGTGGCCATGGGTCCCGGTAAGTGACATCAAAATACATACGTTTCAATACATTTCACATGCCAGTGAGAACCAGGATAATGATATAATGATAATGCTTTATATAAAGAGGAAATTAAGTGCTGCTTAGTTGAATGACTAAAATGTATCCTAATATTACCCACACACACACACTCGTGCGTACACACACACACACACACACACACACAAAGCTCTGTATATTCATTTTCTTCCCAGCTTGCCAAGGCCACAGCGTCAGCAAATGATTGAAGAAAAGAGTGTGGATTAAAGCAGCGTGAAACAAGGTGCTTCAAGCAACAACAAAAAGAGGGAACAAAGAGAGATAAGAGGCTGTGGAGGGAAGATAATTAATGAATGGCTGCCTGGGATAATATAAGCTGCAACAGCAGGACCTCTTGTCCTACTGCTGCTGAATATTACTTTATACCCCCCCGCACACACACACACACACACACACACACACACACACAAACACACACACACAAACACACAAGCACACACACACACACACACATGCACAAACACACACACACACACACACACACATACACACACACACGCACAAAAAAACACACACAAGTGCACACACACAGCCGTGAAAGGAGAGATTCAAACAGCAGCGGTGCCCAATAGTACATTAAACACAAACTTTGCCTGAACAATGGCAACAGGCAAACATTAATCTGCAGGCAGTGCAGAGCACGAAGGACAGCAGTGAACAGCCACAGTCAGCTAACAAGTGGCAGTCAGAGACAACCTCACAATAGTAACCATTTGGCTATTTCTGCCATGTAGAGGGAACTCCATGGGGAAAATGGGTGATGGTGAGAGTCAACCCCGAGGATGGGCTCAATGTGGCCAGCAGGAGGGTGTGAGAGTCCCTCCTATCCCCCTCACCCCCTCACCCCTCTCTGTAGACCAGGGACACAGGAGGTGCATGAGTCACAGACCATAGGGGAGCCAGCTCAGGGGACAGCCCCAGTAAGCTGGCATGAATGGTCAGGCAACTACTTCACATGCAAATCCTCACATAACAGTCTGCCTCCATTAAAATGCAACACTCGGACCAAAAAAAAAACATATACCGTGGATAGTTCATCAAATTAGTTTTCTGGTTTATTCACCACTTTGCAATGTGATGTGTGACTTGTGAATTCGTAATCAAATGGATTCAATTCATGATTTATTTAGCGTATTATGCAATGCAATTTTCGACAATGTTGAGAAAGCGCCTTTCAGGTAATTGATATCAGTGGTGTGAATAGAGAAATGGATGTGATGTGGAGAAGGCCTGCCTCTCTCCCTCTGCTTCAACCTCCCCCAGCAGCCCACAAGGACACACAGGAAAGACCCTCCATTGTTCCTTCAGGGGGACACAAAAACGGGATTAATTTAAATTTGGTTGACAATGCATGCTTTTCAAGCTAACAGGCTCCAGAGAGAGACAGACAGGTTCCAGCGAGAGACATACAGGTTCCAGAGAGAGACAGACATGTTCCAGAGAGAGACAGACATGTTCCAGAGAGAGACAAAGTCCAGAGAGAGAGAGAGACAGGGCCCAGAAAGAGACATACAGGGCCCAGAGAGAGATAGACAGGGCCCAGAGAGAGACAAAGTCCAGAGAGAGAGACAGGGCCCAGAAAGAGACATACAGGGCCCAGAGAGAGATAGACAGGGCCCAGAGAGAGAGACAGACAGGGCCCAGAGAGAGACAAAGTCCAGAGAGAGAGAGAGACAGGGCCCAGAAAGAGACATACAGGGCCCAGAGAGAGATAGACAGGGCCCAGAGAGAGACAGACAGGGCCAAGAGAGAGACAGACAGGGCCCAGAGAGAGACATACAGGGCCCAGAGAGAGACAGACAGGGCCCAGAGAGAGACAGACAGGGCCCAGAGAGAGACAGACAGGGCCCAGAGAGAGACAGACAAAAGTTGCAGAGAGAGACACAGGGCCCAGAGAGAGACAGACAGGGCCCAGAGAGAGACAGACAGGGCCCAGAGAGAGACAGACATGTTCCAGAGAGAGACAGACAAAAGTTGCAGAGAGAGAGACAGGGCCCAGAGAGAGACAGACAGGGCCCAGAGAGAGACAGACAGGTTCCAGAGAGAGACATACAGGGCCCAGAGAGAGAGAGACACAGGGCCCAGAGAGAGACAGACAGGGCCCAGAGAGAGACAGACAGGGCCCAGAGAGAGACAGACAGGGCCCAGAGAGAGACAGACAGGGCCCAGAGAGAGACAGACAGGGCCCAGAGAGAGACAGACAGGTTCCAGAGAGAGACAGAAGGATAGAAAGAGACTGTGGAGACATACGGGGGGGGGGGGGGATAATTAATCATATCGCTTCTCCTCCTTACTTTTCTACATTTCAGTCAATAGTTTTACTTTCATTTAGTTTGCCACTTATTTTTGTCAATCCAATCTAGATGCTGAGGAATGGCATCCTGCACTCCAGCGATGTGACTGTAACAGATGGGAATCACCATCGCTGAACAATAGGTTGAATATTTGAGAAAAAAATACATAACAGTTTTGTGTCATGTTCTGTTCATAAGGAGCCTGCATAATCTGGCTCCCCTCCTGAGAGTTAAGATGAAACCCCGCCTCTCTCATCCCCATCTCCCCTGTCCCTTAACACAGAGCACACTAAATTACTCTAATGGCTCGTTGAGGCTCACTTCTACTGTGTCAGTCTGCCTGCCTGCCTGCCTGCCTGCCTGCCTGCCTGCCTGTCTGTCTGTCTGTATGTCTGTCTGTCTGTCTGTCTGTCTGTCTGTCTGTCTGTCTGTCTGTCTGTCTGTCTGTCTGTCTGTCTGTCTGTCTGTCTGTCTGTCTGTCTGTCTGTCTGTCTGCCTGCCTGTCTGTCTGTCTTTCTCCCTCCACTACGTACTCCTCCTCCTCCTCTTCCCCCTCCAGTATCTCTCCTCTGTGGCTCCCCAACACCCAGTAGACTGCAGTCAGTCGTGAGATCCTATCAGTGTGCTGTAGTGTAGAGTATACTTTACTGCTGCAGAGAGGGCTGTGTCAGAAGAGCGTGGGCAGGGTAGGAGGCAGCGATAGAGGAGGGAGTGTTGGGGGGGGGTTATAGTATCCTAGAGGGGTCCGCAGGGAGGCCCTATCGAGCTATGGAGCTCTAGGGTACAGCAGAAAATGCTTAAAAGTCCCCATCACTGCCACTAGCCCCAGTGACATATTCTCCTCCACTACCCCTGCCCCCTCACACACCCACAGGGAGACAGGGTATTGAGCTGGGCCTATTGCTGCAGCTTGCAGCCAGAGGTGGGGTTAGACCACTGCCCTGTGTACAGTACCTGAAGGGCACATACCTCTGCAGACCGACAGAGGGCACAGTACAGTGACTGGGATGAGCAGGAAAGCAGAGAGCAGAGATGGGGCTCTTCAAACCGTCTGTTTGGCTGTTTCCTGTCTGCCAAAGCCTTTCAATTAGCACAACTTGGCAGTCCACAGCAACAGCAACAAACATCACTAAACTGATGAAAACGATCCTTCCGACAGAAAACGTTTGGAGAGATGAGGAAGTGAAGCCATTGTCTTGAAAACTATCCTCCTGCCGTTTTGAACGAGTTTGAGCAGAACTTAATTAATGTAATTTATCTTGCTCCAAAGAGAGTGGAGGAGAACGATGGAGAACATATACAAAGAACAAAAGAGAGGAAAACAGACTCTAAGTAGAGTATGTTCATCAAATAAGTCCTCAGTAGTTCCAGACTGTGTCCTCCATGGTACCTCTTAAATACCCCACTGCAGAAATCATCCAGCCTACGCTGCTGTAATGGTAGATAACGCAGGAGAGATGTCTAAAGGGTCATTCTCCACAGGGTTACTATAAAGAAAGACACTTCCACACTTTTCTTCAGCTTATTAACGTCAGCTGTGAAGACAGCACTTCTTACTATGTCCTTATTAGAAGATAGACTTTCTCTGGAGAGACAGAGGACAATATGTCTTTAGCCAACTCTCTTGCTATCTCTCTCAGAATGACCTTCTTGATCCAAACCAGTCAGGTTTTAAGACTGGTCATTCAACTGAGACTGCTCTTCTCTGTGTCACGGAGGCTCTCCGCACTGCTAAACCTAACTCTCTCTCCTTTGCTCTTGTCCTTCTAGACCTGTCTGCTGCCTTTGATACTGTGAACCATCAAATCCTCCTCTCCACCCTCTCCGAGCTGGGCATCTCCGGCGCGGCTCACTCTTGGATTGCGTCCTACCTGAACGGTCACTCCTACCAAGTGGCGTGGCGAGAAGCTGTCTCCGCACCACGTGCTCTCACCACTGGTGTCCCCCAGGGCTCAGTTCTAGGCCCTCTCCTATTCTCGCTATACACCAAGTCACTTGGCACTGTCATATCCTCATATGGCCTCTCCTATCATTGCTACGCAGACAACACACAACTAATCTTCTCCTTTCCCCCTTCTGATAACCAGGTGGCGAATTGCATCTCTGCATGTCTGGCAGACATATCAGTATGGATGACGGATCACCACCTCAAGCTGAACCTTGGCAAGACGGAGCTGCTCTTCCTCCCGGGGAAGGACTGCCCGTTCCATGATCTCGCCATCACGGTTGACAACTCCGTTGTGTCCTCCTCCCAGAGTGCGAAGAGCCTTGGCGTGACCCTGGACAACACCCTGTCGTTTTCCGCTAACATCAAGGCGGTGACCCGATCCTGTAGGTTCATGCTCTACAACATTCGGAGAGTACGACCCTGCCTTACACAGAAAGCGGCACAGGTCCTAATCCAGGCACTTGTCATCTCCCGTCTGGATTACTGCAACTCGCTGTTGGCTGGGCCATTAAACCCCTACAACTCATCCAGAATGCCGCAGCCCGTCTGGTGTTCAACCTTCCCAAGTTCTCTCACGTCACCCCACTCCTCCGCACACTCCACTGGCTTCCAGTTGAAGCTTGCATCTGCTACAAGACCATGGTGCTTGCCTACGGAGCTGTGAGGGGAACGGCACCTCCGTACCGTCAGGCTCTGATCAGTCCCTACACCCAAACGAGGGCATTGCGTTCATCCACCTCTGGCCTGCTGGCTCCCCTACCTCTGCGGAAGCACAGTTCCCGCTCAGCCCAGTCAAAACTGTTCGCTGCTCTGGCACCCCAATGGTGGAACAAGCTCCCCCACGACAGCGGAGTCACTCACCACCTTCCGGAGACATTTGAAACCCCACCTCTTTAAGGAATACCTGGGATAGGATAAAGTAATCCTTCTACCCCCCCCTTACCCCACCCCACCTCCACACCCCCCCCAAAAAAGTTTTTTTTCTTCTTTTCTTTTTTAAACATTGTAAAGTGGTTATCCCACTGGCTATAAGGTGAATGCACCAATTTGTAAGTCGCTCTGGATAACAGTGTCTGCTAAATGATGTAAATGTAAATGTAATGAATCTGTCAATGTTCTTCTCAAGTACCCGGTGAACTGTCCTGAACTTTGACGATACTGCACATTTTAATATAAGCTCCTCGTTCTGACAATAGCATGGTATAATTGGTATTCAGTTCACGTTGGTTCACTACGTCAGGCTGTGAATTCTCTGGCTAGCTTGACAGATTTTGATGAACAAAGCCAGTGCTTGATAACATGTATCACGTCAAGGGGAACTAAATGGGCCCTGTGTTGTAATCAGGGGACCGGAGTTTGAGTGACAAAGATTGTGCATCCTGCCTTTACTTCCTGGTACACAAGCATGCTGTCAACTAGGGCTGTGGCGGTCATGAGATGTTGTCAGCGGGTTATTGTCATGCAAAAGCCTGCTGGTCTCATGGTATATGACCGTTAATTAACATAAACACATTCAGCATCTCCAGGCCTCCACACATGCAAGATGCTGATGTGTGCCTTTGGAACATCTACATTAAAGACAAGTCTAATATATAAATGTAATATACACCATCACAATAAATCTATTCATTTTAGTCAGGTCTAAAGAAACATTCTGATATGAAGAAAATGTATTTCAGAAGAACATAATATGAGTTGGCCTACTGTATGTTATCTGGCAATGCTCCATGCCATAGGCTGTAGGCTTATTCATTTAGCAGACAAGTTATGCCATTATTTTATTTAATATGATTTTATAGTAAGAAGAATATAATTGAATTTAGCTGAATAAAATAGAAAGGATATTTTTCCCATTCCGGATCGAGCGCGCATTTGACGTGGCTATATTGAGCGTAAAAGTGATCACTTGAAACAGGTCCTATATGCTAGATTTAGAATTATTTGGGACCTTTAGTTGTGAATGATACAAACCTTAGAATGTATTAGAAATCAAAACATATTTGATGCGTCTATCAGCTATTGATGATTTGAGAAAGAAGCGGAAAAAGCTTGCGCTCTGTTGCTTGCCTCAGGCTGCACAGCTGTTCTCTCATCAAGTGATTTTCACCCATCAGACTATTCTCAATTTAATATTGTCTTTACTAATATGTCAAATTAGTTTTGATTTAGAATGGGCCATTATCAAATGGCCAAGAACAGGGGCAGGGCAAAAAACTACATGTCATCTGTATGCACTCGAATAGGGACTGATGGGCCGTGAGCGTTCCCTCCGGTCCGTTTTGTAGACTACTACGGTTTTATAGTGGAGCATAATATGAGCAGCTTATTTCACTCCACACATCAAACACTGTTTGAGGATCATGCTCTCGCTGTCCAGAAGGTGATATTCCACCCAAACTCTGTACGCCATGGGCTCTCCAACCTTGTTCCTGCAGTTACCCAGTGCTTCATTTGGGAAAAGTGGAAATCTGTTCGGGAACATAAATAGTAACATGTTGACAGCCCGTTCGAGAAAGGAATAAAGGAGAGAGAGGAGGAGATGAAAATGCATGGTGATGAGATACTCTGTATAGCTAAAGGTACTGTGTCACCCAATGAATTATGGAGCAGAAAAAATATCCCTTTTACTAGGCTATTCAAAATCAAATACAAATTCACTAATTGTAGGCTAACTGTAAGCCGCCCTGCACAATCAATGAACCAACAGCATTGCCTAGGACTATATGTTCTCTCCCAGACTTTTGGAGCATAGCATAAGGTAACCAGTCCAACCAGTATGCATAATAATACAGTCCACACTCAAAGGCTAGACCAATTATGTATCAAAGACATCCTAAATCAGTGTTGTTTCATGTTTTTCTGCCATGTGTAATATGCGGTAGGCTATGTATTGTATAATGGCCCAATCATCATTTTAATTCCGTTTTTTTTTTTGGGGGGGGGGGGGGGGGGGGGGGGCTTGGGCTCATTAAACGGTCACGTGGAATTTGACTGCCATCATGACTCCTGACTGCCGGGGTGGCAGTAATACGGTCACTATAACAGCCCTACTGTCAACCTTGCTTACATGACGTCTAATGCATCAGTCAAAATACTTCCTCTCCCACACACACTGGTCAATGTCTACAGACGACTTCCCACAACTTCTCTATGTCACATTGTTAGAATGGCCCTGAGAGGCTCTGAGACTGTCAGTATTAGTCCTTCAAGAAAGAAAAACAACATTAATTGTTTGAGATGTATAGGTGCTACACTGATCGTTTTACGGTGCACTCCATTTTTTGTGACTGAGTCCAGATGGGGAAGTGGGGGACACATATCCTAAACAAAAAACCCCAGCCAGCGAAGGAGGCGGCAGGTAGCCTAGTGGTTAAGAGTGTTGGGCAAGTAACCGAAAGGTAGCTGGTTTGAATCCCTGACCCGACTAGTTGAAAAATCTGTCAATGTGCCCTTGCGCAAGGCACTTAACCCTAATTGCTCCTGTAAGTCGCTCTGGATAAGAGTGTCTGCTAAATGTTTAAAATGTCCCCTAAAAATAGGTATATTAAAGTAGACAGGTCATACACCCTACCTCTCAAATATCATTATCCAGGCCTATGTGTTGCACATTCTAGCTATGGCCCCTGTCCCCCCTATGTCTCATAGCCTCCTGAGACACAGCAACTCAGTCTTTGGTCCGTATCTCTAAGGCCATACATGCCACTGTGCAAGGTCCTGTTGTGCCTTTGAGAGGACATCCTGGGCTTTTCAATGACATCACGTGTGTGTGTGTGGGGGGTGTCACCTAGAACATTGTTTCTTTCCGGGGGTTTTTTTTTTTTAATGGCTGCCATCACAATTAGCACATTTTATAGTAAGTGTGTGTAATTGTGTAATTGTAATTTTTGTGAGTTTGATATTCAAATTGTTTCCTATCTAGGAATAGTTTGGTGAGTTTTCAGAGCAGTGTAATATATACAGCACTAGTCAAAAGTTTGGACACACCTACTCATTCAAGGGTTTTTCTTGATTTTTTACTATTTCCTACATTGTAGAATAGTAGTGAATACATCAAAACTATGAAATAACACATATGGAATCATGTAGTAACCAAAAAAGTGTTAAACAAATCAAAATATATTTTATATTTGAGATTCTTTAAATAGCCACCCTTTGCCTTGATGACAGCTTTGCACACTCTTGGCATTCTCTCAACCAGCTTCACCTGGAATGCTTTTCCAACAGTCTTGAAGGAGTTCCCACATATGCTGAGCACTTGTTCTCCCGAGTGGCGCAGTGGTCTAAGGCACTGCATCGCAGTGCTAGCTGTGCCACTAGAGATCCTGGTTCGAATCCAGGCTCTGTCGTAGCCGGCCGCGACCGGGAGACCCATGGAGCGGCGCACAATTGGCCCAGCGTCGTCCAGGATAGGGGAGGGAATGGCCGGCAGGGATGTAGCTCAGTAGAGCATGGTGTTTGCAACGCCAGGGTTGTGGGTTCGATTCCCACGGGGGGCCAGTATGAAAAAATAAAATAATGTATGCACTAACTGTAAGTCGCTCTGGATAAGAGCGTCTGCTAAATGACGTAAATGTAATGTAAATGTTGTTGGCTGATTTTCCTTCACTCTGGCGTCCGACTCATCCCAAACCATCTCAATTAAGTTGAGGTCGGGGGATTGTGGAGGCCAGGTCATCTGATGCAGCACTCCATCACTCTCCTTGGTCAAATAGCCCTTACACAGCCTGGAGGTGTGTTGGGTCATTGTCCTGTTGAAAAACAAATGATAGTCCCACTAAGCCCAAACCAGATGGGATGGCGTATCGCTGCAGAATGCTGTGGTAGGCATGCTGGTTAAGTGTAACTTGAATTCTAAATAAATCACAGACAGTGTCACCAGCAAAGCACCCCCACACCATAACACCTCCTCCTCCATGCTTTACGGTGGGAACTACACATGCAGATATCATCCGTTCACCCACACTGCGTCTCACACAGACACGGCGGTTGGAACCAAACATTTCAAATTAGGACTCCAGACTAAAGGACACATTTCCACCGGTCTAATGTCCATTGCACGTGTTTGTTGGCAAAAGCAGGTCTCTTCTTCATATTGGTGTCCTTTAGTAGTGGTTTCTTTCCAGTAAATCAACCATGAAGGCCTGATTCACACAGTCCCCTCTGAACAGTTGATGTTGAGATTTGTCTGTGACTTGAACTCTATGTAGCATTTATTTGGGCTGCAATTTCTGAGGCTGGTCACTCTGATGAACGTATTCTCTGCAGCAGAGGTAACTCTGGGTCTTCCATTCCTGGGGCGGTCCTCAAGAGAGCCAGTTTCATCATAGCACTTGATGGTTTTTGCGAATGCACTTGAAGAAACTTTCAAAGTTTCTTGAAATGTTCTGTATTGACTGACCTTCTTGTCTTAAAGTAATGATGGACTGTCATTTCTCTTTGCTTATTTGAGCTGTTCTTGCCATACTATGGGCTTGGTCTTTTACCAAATATGGCTATCTTCTGTATAACCCACCACGTTGTCACAACACAACTGACTGGCTCAAACGCATTAAGAAGGAAAGAAATTCCACAAATTAACTTTTAACAAGGCACACCTGTTAATTGAAATGCATTCCAGGTGACTACCTCATGAAGTTGGTTGAGAGAATGCCAAGAGTGTGCAAAGCTGTCATCAAGGCAAATGGTGGCTATTTGAAGAATCTCAAATATAAAATATATTTTGATTTGTTTAACACTTTTTTGTTTACTACATCATTCCATATGTGTTATTTCATAGTTTTGATGTCTTCACTATTATTCTACAATGTGAGAAATACTCAAAATAAAGAAAAACCCTTGAATGAGCAGGTGTGTCCAAACTTTTGATTGGTAGTGTATATATATTTTACATTAAATAAGAGCTAAACAAGAGATGGTTAATAAATGTCCTCTGTAGTGGACATCAGGATGCACTAACTATATTTTTTACCTACTGTCCCCATTTACTGTAATGTTAAATGTTTCTATCAACCGAGTCCTAATGGGCGCTACAGTGCACATACAATAACATTTTTATTAAAATGTTTATTCATATTTTATTTTTGTAACATGTTATTTTTTCGCCCCAAGGATAGACTGGAGAAACCCTCTACCTTTAGTGGTGCTGATTCTGCACTGAGCTCTGCAGAGCAGGAGGGACAGGCAGGACATAAAGAAATAAGAATGGGCCATAGTCTCTCCTGGTCTCTCCTGGTCTCTGCCCATTGTTCCCATTTCAATCAAGCCTGGCGATAGAAAACAGACGGCATGCTGGGGTCAGGGGTCAGCCCAGGCTCAATTAGAGAACCCCCCCAGTGAATCAGCCTGTGATTATTTTAAAGCCCTTAACGTCTCTCTCTCTCTCCCCGCTGACAGAGAAGAGGGGCTCTTTCCGAATAAAAAGAGGATTTGCCCCCCCTCCCTTCTGCACCGGTTGTCAAAATGTATAAAGTTTATCAACATAGACATGCAGGGTTAAAAGGTGTGAGACTGGAGGTCACGGAGGTCACGGAGGAGGGGACAGGGAGATGGAGGACCCCCAACTCTCCTGTTGACAGATACCAGTCGCTACGGAGCGGAGACCGCTGAAAGATGAAGTGGTTCACAAGGACACACTTCTTTAGAGAAATATACTTAGAGAGGAATTACACCTAAAGGAGCCGTGTGTTTCAGTTTGTTGACAAGATCAAATAAACATGATCGTCTTCATTTAGTTCAATGTTTTTGTTTTAAATATGATACTGTTGAAGGTCAAATAATAACTAGCAACAAAGGCATAACACTTTGAGTGGTGGTGTTCATGCCCTGGGACATTTACATTATCATGTAAATGATGGCTATTGTCCAGTAAAAGACAGGTTTTACATGTGAGAATGGCTCGGCCGCTGGGAGAGATGTGGCACGAACATAAGTGCTCTTCAGGGATCCTATCCCTGCTTTCTGGCTGCCACATCAAACAGATAAGTGCTGTGATTTCTATGGCTTCAAGTACATTGCGTTGTAGTGCTTTGAGTAAGTAAGTATATCGAGGTTGCATGTTTAACTCACTGAAGCTAACCATTTGCAAATTGGTAGGCCTGTCTAGATGGAGGATTTCAATTTGGATTGGTGAAACCATAGGAACTATCCTGTTTTTAATATTTCACATTTACATTTACATTTTAGTCATTTAGCAGACGCTCTTATCCAGAGCGACTTACAGTTAGTGAGTGCATACATTTTCATACTGGCCCCCCGTGGGAAACGAACCCACAACCCTGGCGTTACAAGCGCCATGCTCTACCAACTGAGCTACAGGGGACCTGTCAGGGACTATCTGTACCCTGGACCCTGGATCCATGGAGAAGGAGGAACGCAGCTGCACACCACACACACACACACACACACACACACACACACACACACACACACACACACACACACACACATCTATATCTATACACATGTGCCATAGTTGTATTCCATAAGTAATTGAAGTGTCTGGTGAAACCGTATCTTCATTCTGAATGGGTAAAGACATGCAATAACACAGCACACATTTTTCATTAGACCTCTGCTTGATCACACGGTTCATTTGATTACCTTGATTACATCCTGCTAGCTTTATGCTCTAATGACAGTACCCAGGACAGCTGTACAGCATTTACAGTACCCTGCTGTCATCCCACCCTTCAATGAGGCATTTACAGTGCCCTGCTGTCATCCCACCCTTCAATGAGGCATTTACAGTACCCTGCTGTCATCCCACCCTTCAATGAGGCAAGGGTCATTTCACCCTGAGCACTGCTCGTAGCACAACACTATTTCATTAACACAACGACCATCCCTGTAATTTTCACTTATGTGGTGATGGCACTTTTTTGGACTGGGAACAAAGGGATAGCAATGGTAAAGAGTGGGGGATATTCTTATATAATGCAGTCTAACTGCTTGGGGGTGGAATGAAGTCAAGGAGTTCAGAATAAATACTTTTATGTAACTAACCAGGGTATGTTACTAGCATTAGTGCTCCTAACCCCAGGCCAAGCTGGGTAATGTATGTATGGCAGTGTAGATCAGGGTGTGTTTTCTCCTGCTCTGTGTTCAGGTCCAGAGACAGGCTACAGTAAGTCTCTGTGTCAGCCAATTACAGGGCTGTGCTGTCAGCAGGCTGGAGTGATGCTGAAGCTGTCTGATGTATAGAGGCACTCTCAGGGACTATCTGTACCCTGGACATGGAGAAGGAAGAACACAGGCGCACACGCACGCACACCACACACACTCCACACACACACACACACACACACACACACACACACACACACACACACACACACACACACACACACACACACACACACACACACACACACACACACACACACACACACACACACACACACACACACGCACGCACACCACACACACTCCACACACCACACACACACACACACACACACACACACACACACACACACACACACACACACACACACACACACATGCACACCACACACACTCCACACACCACACACACACACACACACCACACACACACGCACACACACAGAGAACACTTGCATTCACTCATGTCGAGTCTGAGATTTCCCCAAGGGTCTCATTCGTCTCACTTCGGTCCACAAACTAGTCTTCGAACATTTGCAGAAAGAATCCCCTCGCCGAGTGTCTGTTTAACTTAGTGCTGAACGAGCTGCAATCCAGCACTCCTCTAACTTGACATCAAACCTGTTGCCTTTGGACTACCAATGCATAGCCCCTACTCAACACCGAACAGTCACTCACCTACTTTGGGAGTAGGACTAACAGGAAAGATCATAATAAAAATACTTATGAATAGAATATGACACTATACTACACTAATGCTGTTCTTAGATATGTTTTCTTCCTATGACTCAGCCTCCAATTGCGGCCACACTAGAGACACAGTAGAGACACATATGCCCGCCTGTGAGCCAGCTTGTGCTGCCTGAAAATCTCAGAGTCCAATAGGAGTCTCAAAGGGCATGCCTGCCTTCCTCTAGCCACTCTCCAGCCCTTGTGACACCAAAACTAGAGTGACAGACATATAGACAGACAGACATACAAAACAGACAGAAAGATAGAGTGGAGGGACATGGTTCATGTGGAGGGGATATGCAGACAGGCAGGGAGACAGAGAGCCTTATCTCACCTCACAGTGATACATCAACCAGGGACACAAACACCACCCTGCTCTGTGGGGGAATGGACGGCCCAGATAGCACAGCCTCTGGAAGGCATACATTAGTTCATTAAGGAGAGCGCAAGTCTAAATGATGGTCTGATGAAAGCTTAGCACAGCACAGACAGACAGCCTGGCAGGATAAATGATCAGTCTATGGGTATAAATGATATAATGAGTGTATCCAATGGACTGGAGCGTAAAACGTATTCACGTATGACTGTAAGTCGCTTTCGGATAAAAGCGTCTGCTAAATGGCATATATTATTATACAATATATTATAGTGTAATTGTGGTGTAAATGAGATATTCAGTGCCATTACGGGCCTGCCTAAACAGCAGATTAGTGATCAGAAACACACTCACTCCTTTATCATCCAGTCAGCTGTATATCTGTATGGAAAACAGCTTCATCAACTCAGGATGACCAATTACTAATATATTCAGAAAAAAAAGAATGAAATATTAATGACAGGTGGTGTGGTTTTGGAGGAAGACTGCTTTCATCTAAAACAATGCAGCTTTGCATATGAACGATCTCTCCCCCAAAAGAGGAAGCTATCCCACGCAAGGAGACCCCCTGAGGGCGTGAAACATCAATGGAACAGGTGAGGGCCTCCTGTCCTATTGAAGAGGAGGAAGGGGAGGTTGAAAGGAAAGGACTCCAAGTTCAAAAGAAAGCATCGATAGACAACAGAGAGGGAGAGAATAGAAGATATTACTGTTGATGTAAATCATTGGATTTTAGATGCTTCTTCAGATCTGTCAGGGTGTGGCAGGGCCCTGAGGGCAGGGTGATGTGACCTTTATTATAATGTCCCCTTCAGAACAAGGTGGACACAAAGGGTTAAAAGTTGTGTGACCCCGACTGACCAATGAGAAAATAACACATTCTACAGTCATCCAGACTGGCCTCAGCGGCAACCCAACTGTGAACCACAGAGAGGACAGTGTCTGTTTGCCAGCAGCAAATAAACGCCTCTGGCCCATTTAGTTCCTCTTTTCTGCAAACAAAGCACTCTGCCACAGGGAAGACACGGGCCTTCTTCACTGAGTACTACACAGCCCCATCAAACACAGGCCTGTACGTGGAACAAGCCCAAAGCCAACAGAGAGAAAAACTCCAAACTAACCAGAAAACATGAATAAAACAGTCTGCCATGCCCGTGGAGAGAGAGAGGGCTGTTTTAAGAGTCCCCTCTGTGTTGCTCCATTTTCTAGTCCAGAGTCTGCCTGGAATGGAAATATACTGTATTCACTGGTCGTAAAATGTTTGCTACACAAACTCATCTTATACAAATGAATACCATGGATTGTTTAGGCTACATTTTGAGTAGGTTAACTGATTATTCCAGGCCATACGTCTACATGTGTCCTCTATATGTCATTTTAAAAACGATATATTTACTCTACAGGACTGAAGTCATGACACAAATATTAACAGACATCAGTAGCAAGACGGAGGGGAAGTCCAAAGTCAGGAACGAGTGGGAGAAGTAGGTAAATGCCATGGAAAAATAAACGCCACACTTTCATTAACATGAGTATAACCACCTCATACAGTCCACGCTGGGCCAGAACACTAAATACTCTGTCAGGCATTAAAACATGACTGTTTTTACACTCCTGAGTCTTGTAACAAGAAGAAAAACGCTCCAGTGGAGTGCACAGGCATAATCTGGGCCACTGCCAACTGCTGCAAGGGTGAGAAAAAAGGAGGGAGAGAAGAAATGAGGGAGAGAAACAAGGCATGGGTAGAAAAGTTGAGACAGACTCCCGAGTGGCGCAGTGGTCTAAGGCACTGCATTGCAGTGCTAGCTGTGCCACTAGAGATCCTGGTTCGAATCCAGGCTCTATCGTAGCCGGCCGCGACCGGGAGACCCATGCGGCGGCACACAATTGGCCCAGCGTCGTCCAGGGTAGGGGAGGGAATGGCCGGCAGGGATGTAGCTCAGTTGGTAGAGCATGGTGTTTGCAACGCCAGGGTTGTGGGTTCGATTCCAGTATAAAAAATTAAAATGTATGCACTAACTGTAAGTCGCTCTGGATAAGAGCGTCTGCTAAATGACTAAAATGTAAATGTAGGAAGATGTCTCAGCTGGCAAAGGCTCAGAGAACTACCACACACAGACACATGTATCTAGCAACACTTGCACGCATGCACACACACACACACACGAACACACGCCACACACACAAATTCTACAAGGAGCACATAGCCAGAGAGTTACCAGCTGTCTGAGTTGTTTTAGAGAACAGAAAACCACCTGTCCCTCTTATATCTCCACCATGCAAGCTGAGAGAGAGAGAGGCTCCCTGTCCAACTGTCACCTCCTCTATTCTCTTCTCTCTTCTCCTCTTTAACATTTCTCCCTTTCTTTGTGGTTCCTTTCTTCTCCCTTCTGGTCTCAACGTCACCGAGTCCAACAGCTATGTTAACCAGCAGCATGGTATTTCCTGACAACGGAATCATCTAGTGGTTGAGTAGAGCCTTGGCTGGGACTACAGACGAGGCCTGTCAGGAGAGGGGATTGTTTGCAGGACCAGGGGTGAAGAGAAGGTTGTTGCCACATGTTGGCCCAGTTGTCTCCCAGATGCCAAATAAGGGCTCATCCACCAGGTCAGTGTGTGTGTGTGTGTGTGGAGGACAAGGTCACTACTTCTTGTCTCTCTGTTTACACTATTCCTCTCTTTTTGCCTCCTCCCTCAGCGACTGTTTGTCTCTGGTTTAACTGAGCGTTGGAGTGCAGACAGATTGATACTTGCCAGACCGGATTTGAGGTGAGCCTATCTGAAGCCAAAACCCAGGATGGGGCTCACCCCCTCTCCCCCCTGAATATTTCCCAGCAGGCCATGTGGTACCCTCACAGGGTAGGTATGAGCAGTAGAGGGTTTTAAACACACAGCTCTCCTACACGGCATAACCAAGAAAGGCCATAGTACAAGAGCCTCACCTCATGGTCAGAATAAGACCAATTGGACCTAATAGCATTACAACCCCTTGTGTTGATATAAGAACCCAGGGTGGATGAAGGCTCATTTTACGGAGTGGAAGAGGGGAGCCCTCTAACTCTCTCTCTCTCTCTTTTCTCTTCTCTGTCCGTCTCGCTGCTGATGACAGGACTAAACGCAGCATGCAGAGGCAAAGGGCCACCAGTCAAATGAAAGCAACGTGCAGTTTCCAGGTAACCGGGCCGTAGCGTGTGTGACAGCAACGCTAATGGGCCGGAGTTCCTCTGAGAACACACACACGCTGGAGCAGACTGAAGGAGTGATGGTCTGACCAGCTGTCAGGTGCTGCCAGGGTCTGGCCAGTGGAGCTGGATAGGGCGATTGAGACATCCTGACCAGCACAAACAAATGGAGATCACCACCGTGCAGCACGGCTAAAATTAACCCCACAGTTTTGGATGAATTAACCACAACCCCTGGGGCTGGAGACCTGTCTCCCTCAGGAGCATGGCAGGCAGGAGCCAGACTGGAGCACAGGAAGGGTTTGCAAGAATCAGCAAGTTACTCACTGTCTCCCTCTCAGCCATGTCAGTCAAACCCCTCAGAGGCAAGAACAGAATTTACATGGCAGTGGTGAAACCTGGATAATGTGATTAAATTGAGCGATGATTAACTTATTCTCTCCTCTCTCCTTGGCCTTCCATGCAACTCCTCGCATCTCTGTCAGCCAATCAATAAGCTATTATAGCTATAAACAGTGGACCAGATTAACTTATGCCACCACCTGCAGAGTCAGCACTCTGTGCTAATCCCATTGGCAGGGCCCAATGAGACGCAGGGTCTAGGAGAGGTCCAGGGATCATCTCAATAACACAACACCAATGTGGCGCCGGAGAAGATGGCTGCCGTTTTACAGCCCTCTAACCGATTGTACTATTATGTGTGTTTTTCCGCGTTATTTGTAATTTATTTTGTACATAATGTTTCTGCCATCGTCTCTTATAACCAAAAAGAGCTTCTGGATATCAGGACAGCGATTACTCACCTCGTATTGGACGAAGATTTTTTCTTCAACGAGGCGGCCGCGAAGGATATCCTACAGACACCCGACAAGGCCCAAATCCCCGTCATTCGTATGAGAAAGAGACAGAGATATCGTGGACGTAGGTCGGGGTGCCTTGTAAGGATCCGACGGCGAGCGAGTAAACTGCCTCTCCCATCAATCCTATTAGCCAATCTTCAATCATTTGAGAATAAATTGGATGACCTAAGATTACGGTTATCCTACCAACGGGACATTAAAAACTGTAATATCTTATGTTTCACAGAGTCGTGGCTGAACGACGACATGGACAACATACAGCTAGCGGGCTATACGCTACATCGGCAGGATAGAACGGCTGACTCCGGTAAGACAAGGGGTGGCGGTCTGTGTATATTTGTAAACAACAGCTGGTGCACAAAATAATAATTTCTACCAGCATGTTAAATGTGGAACCAGAGGAAAAAAAAAACTCTAGACCACCTTTCCTCCACACACAGAGACGCATACAAAGCTCTCCCTCGCCCTCCATTTGGCAAATCTGACAATAACTCTATCCTCCTGATTCCTGCTTATAAGCAAAAACTAAAGCAGGAAGCACCAGTGACTCGGTTAATAAAAAAGTGGTCAGATGACGCAGATGCTAAGCTACAGGACTGTTTTGCTAGCACAGACTGGAACATGTTCCGGGATTCTTCAGATAGCATTGAGGAGTACACCACATCAGTCACTGGCTTCATCAATAACTGCATCGATGATGTCGTCCCCACAGTGACCATACGTACATACCCCAACCAGAAGCCATGGATTACAGGAAACATCACCACTGAGCTAAAGGGTAGAGCTGCCGCTTTCAAGGAGCGGGACTCTAACCCGGACGCTTATAAGAAATCCCGCTATGCCCTCCGACGAACCATCAAACAGGCAAAGAGTCAATACAGGACTAAGATTGAATCGTACTACACCGGCTCGGACGCTCGTCGGATGTGGCAGGGCTTGAAAACTATTACAGACTACAAATGGAAGCACAGCCGCGAGCTGCCCAGTGACACAATACTTCCAGATGAGATAAATCCCTTCTATGCTCGCTTCGAGGCAAGCAACACTGAAGCATGCATGAGAGCACCAGCAGTTCCGGATGACTACAGTGGGGGAAAAAAGTATTTAGTCAGCCAACAATTGTGCAAGTTCTCCCACTTAAAAAGATGAGAGAGGCCTGTAATTTTCATCATAGGTACACGTCAACTATGACAGACAAATTGAGAAAGAAAAATCCAGAAAATCACATTGTAGGATTTTTTATGAATTTATTTGCAAATTATGGTGGAAAATAAGTATTTGGTCACCTACAAACAAGCAAGATTTCTGGCTCTCACAGACCTGTAACTTCTTCTTTAAGAGGCTCCCCTGTCCTCCACTCGTTACCTGTATTAATGGCACCTGTTTGAACTTGTTATCAGTATAAAAGACACCTGTCCACAACCTCAAACAGTCACACTCCAAACTCCACTATGGCCAAGACCAAAGAGCTGTCAAAGGAACCAGAAACAAAATTGTAGACCTACACCAGGCTGGGAAGACTGAATCTACAATAGGTAAGCAGCTTGGTTTGAAGAAATCAACTGTGGGAGCAATTATTATGAAATGGAAGACATACAAGACCACTGATAATCTCCCTCGATCTGGGGCTCCACGCAAGATCTCACCCTGTGGGGTCAAAATGACCAAAAATCCCAGAACCACACGGGGGGACCTAGTGAATGACCTGCAGAGAGCTGGGACCAAAGTAACAAAGCCTACCATCAGTAACACACTACGCCGCCAGGGACTCAAATCCTGCAGTGCCAGACGTGTCCCCCTGCTTAAGCCAGTACATGTCCAGGCCCGTCTGAAGTTTGCTAGAGTGCATTTGGATGATCCAGAAGAGGATTGGGAGAATGTCATATGGTCAGATGAAACCAAAATATAACTTTTTGGTAAAAACTCAACTTGTCGTGTTTGGAGGACAAAGAATGCTGAGTTGCATCCAAAGAACACCATACCTACTGTGAAGCATGGGGGTGGAAACATCATGCTTTGGGGCTGTTTTTCTGCAAAGGGACCAGGACGACTGATCCGTGTAAAGGAAAGAATGAATGGGGCCATGTATCGTGAGATTTTGAGTGAAAACCTCCTTCCATCAGCAAGGGCATTGAAGATGAAACGTGGCTGGGTCTTTCAGCATGACAATGATCCCAAACACACTGCCCGGGCAACGAAGGAGTGGCTTCGTAAGAAGCATTTCAAGGTCCTGGAGTGGCCTAGCCAGTCTCCAGATCTCAACCCCATAGAAAATCTTTGGAGGGAGTTGAAAGTCCGTGTTGCCCAGCAACAGCCCCAAAACATCACTGCTCTAGAGGAGATCTGCATTAGGAATGGGCCAAAATACCAGCAACAGTGAGTGAAAACCTTGTGAAGACTTACAGAAAACGTTTGACCTGTGTCATTGCCAACAAAAGGTATATAACAAAGTATTGAGAAACTTTTGTTATTGACCAAATACTTATTTTCCACCATAATTTGCAAATAAATTCATTACAAATCCTACAATGTGATTTTCAGGATTTTTTTCTTCTCATTTTGTCTGTCATAGTTGACGTGTACCTATGGTGAAAATTACAGGCCTCTCTCATCTTTTTAAGTGTGAGAACTTGCACAATTGGTGGCTGACAAATTTTTTTTTCCCCCACTGTATGTGATCACGCTCTCCGTAGCCGATGTGAGTAAGACTTTTAAGCAGGTCAATATTCACAAGGCCACAGGGCCAGACGGATTACCAGGACGTGTACTCCTGAGCATGTGCTGACCAACTGGCAAGTGTCTTCACTGACATGTTCAACATGTCCCTGACTGAGTCTGTAATACCAACATGTTTCAAGCAGACCACCATAGTCCCCGTGCCCAAGGACACTAAGATGACGTCTGTAGCCATGAAGTGCTTTGAAAGGCTGGTCATGGCTCACATCAACACCATTATCCCAGAAACCCTAGACCCACTCCAATTTGCATACCGCCCCAACAGATCCACAGATGATGCAATCTCTATTGCACTCCACACTGCCCTTTCCCACCTGGACAAGAGGAACACCTACGTGAGAATGCTATTCATTGACTACAGCTCAAAGCTCATCACTAAGCTAAGGATCCTGGGACTAAACACCTCCCTCTGCAACTGGATCCTGGACTTCCTGACGGGCCGCCCCCAGGTGGTAAGGGTAGGTAACAACACATCTGCCACACTGATCCTCAACACGGGGGCCCCTCAGGGGTGCGTGCTCAGTCCCCTCCTGTACTCCAACACCATCATTAAGTTTGCCGACGACACAACAGTGGTAGGCCTGATCACCGACAACGATGAGACAGCCTATAGGGAGGAGGTCAGAGACCTGGCCGTGTGGTGCCAGGATAACAACCTCTCCCTCAAAGTGACCAAGACAAAGGAGATGATTGTGGACTACAGGAAAAAAAAGAGGACTGAGCACGCCCCCATTCTCATCGACGGGGCTGTAGTGGAACAGGTTAAGAGCTTCAAGTTCCATGGTGTCCACATCACCAACGAACTATCATGGTCCAAACACACCAAGACAGTCATGAAGAGGGCACGACAAAGCCTATTCCCCCTCAGGAGACTGAAAAGATTTGGCATGGGTCCTCAGATCCTCAAAAAATTCTACAGCTGCACCATCGAGAGCATCCTGACTGGTTGCATCACCGCCTGGTATGGCAACTGCTTGGCCTCCGACCGCAAGGCACTACAGAGGGTAGTGCGTACGGCCCAGTACATCACTGGGGCCAAGCTTCCTGCCATCCAGGACCTCTATACCAGGCGGTGTCAGAGGAAGGCCCTCAAAATTGTCAAAGACTCCAGCCACCCTAGTCATAGACTGTTCTCTCTGCTACCACACGGCAAGCGGTACCGGAGTGCCAAGTCTAGGTCCAAAAGACTTCTCAACAGCTTCTACCCCCAAGCCATAAGACAGCCATCCTGAACAGCTAATCATGGCTACCCAGACTATTTGCACTGCCCCCCCCACCCCATCTTTTTACGCTGCTGCTACTCTGTTAATTATTTATGCATAGTCACTTTAACTCTACCCACATGTACATATTACTTCAACTACCTCAACTAGCCGGTGCCCCCGCACATTGACTCTGCACCGGTAACCCCCTGTATATATAGCCTCCCTACTGTTATTTTATTTGACTTCTGCAGTTTTTTATTAAAAATAAATGCACTGTTGGTTAAGGGCTGTAAGTAAGCATTTCACTGTAATTTCTGCACCTGTTGTATTCGTCGTATGTGGCCAATACAATTTTATTTTATTTTATTTTATTTGGTCAGGTCCTGCCCCAACATGGAGGACCGGTAGACCAGTCCACTATGAGGACCAGTAAACCAGTCCACTATAAGGACCATTGGACCAGTCCACTATGAGGACCAGTAAACCAGTCCACTATAAGGACCAGTAAACCAGTCCACTATAAGGACCATTAGACCAGTTCACTATAAGGACCAGTAAACCAGTCCACTATAAGGCCCATTAGACCAGTCCACTATAAGGACCAGTAGACCAGTTCACTATAAGGACCAGTCCACTATGGGGTGGATAGAAGGCTACTAGGCTAGGTCTGTCCCACTGAAGGCGCTAGGTCTGTCCCACTGAAGGGGCTAGGTCTGTCCTCGTTATAGCAGAGAAAGTGTAGGGTAGAGCAGAGAAGGCTGGTGGACGAGCTAAGGAGGACAGGCTCATAGTAATGGCTGGAATAAAATAAATGGAACGGGGAGGTATAGATTGCAGGGGCTGTGAAGGGGACTGGGGAAGATACTCACACCTACAGGCTTACTATCCCATCCATCAGAGGTGAGCCAATCTGATAAATGGAACTGTGGCACTAAAGATATTAGAATCTGATGCTAGGAGAGGGAAGAGAGGAGAAAGGGGAGAAGAGAGGGGGGAGAGGAAGAGAGGAGAGGGAAGAGAGGAGAGGGAAGAGAGGAGAGGGGGGAGAAGAGAGGGGGGAGAGGAGCGGGGGAGAGGAGTGGGGGAGAGGAGAGGGGGGGGAGGAAGAGAGAAGAGGGAAGAGAGGAGAGAGGAGAGGGCAGAGAGGAAGAGAGGAGAGGGAAGAGAGGAGAGGGGGGAGAGGAAGAGAGGAGAGGGAAGAGAGGAGAGGGAAGAGAGGAGGGGGGAGAGGAGAGGGAGAGGAGAGGGGGAGAGGAGAGGGAAGAGAGGAGAGGGGGGAGAGGAAGAAAGGAGAGGGAAGAGAGGAGAGAGGAGAGGGAAGAGAGGAGAGGGGGAGAGGAGAGGGAAGAGAGGAGAGGGGGGAGAGGAGAGGGAAGAGAGGAGAGGGGGGAGAAGAGAGGGAAGAGAGGAGAGGGGGGAGAGGAAGAGAGGAGAGGGAAGAGAGGAGAGGAGAGGGAAGAGAGGAGGGGGGAGAGGAGAGGGGGAGGAGATGGAAGAGAGGAGAGGGAAGAGAGGAGAGGGGGAGAGGAGAGGGAAGAGAGGAGAGGGGGAGAGGAAGAGAGGAGAGGGAAGAGAGGAGAGAGGAGAGGGAAGAGAGGAGAGGGGGAGAGGAGAGGGAAGAGAGGAGAGGGGGGAGAGGGGAGGGAAGAGAGGAGAGGGGGAGAGGAAGAGAGGAGAGGGAAGAGAGGAGAGGAGAGGGAAGAGAGGAGAGGGGGGAGAGGTGAGGGAAGAGAAGAGAGGGGGAGAGGAGAGGGAAGAGAGGAGAGAGGAGAGGGAAGAGAGGAGAGGGGGAGAGGAGAGGGAAGAGAGGAGAGTGGGGAGAGGAGAGGGAAGAGATGAGAGGGGGGAGAGGAGAGGGAAGAGATGAGAGGGGGGAGAGGGAAGAGAGGAGAGGGGTGAGAGGAGATATTATTTTGGTTCAGTGCCACACCCTCTCCAGAAAGGTCACAGAGAGACAAATAAGAAGTAGAGGTATATCGCTTCCCTGGCAACAGTTCTTATTATGTGACTAATGAAGGTATTCTGGTAGTTTCTATGAACTCCATTGAGACTAGCTCTAGCTTTAAGCACAATCACTACAGTACACATTACAGTGAAGCCAGTGAGGGGGGGGGGGGGGGGGGGGGGCATAAACAACATTATTTATCATAATAGGTCAAACAAAGACTATGTTCATCACAGTCCAAACCCTGCCTTCCCCAGGCTACAATTGCATACCTTAACTTTAATTTACTGAACTTACTTTTTTGTAAGCAGTTTTGTGAGAGAAGTACTGTAGAGGTCCTAGAAGTAGTACTAGTAGTAGTAATAATGAGCTGGAGGGATATACCAGTAATCCTACCCCATGTAGGGTATATGGGGCTTAGAGGTGGACCCCCGTCATGACAGAGAGGTTAGGATAACAGGTTTGCCTCAGAGCAACATGGTGCTAATGAGCAGCCCTTTCTCGCATACCAGCAGGCCTGATTTAGACCAGGCTCCAGTGTCTGTCTCTAGTGTCCAGCACCACCAGCCTGAGGCTCCAGTGTATGTCTCTAGTGTCCAGCACCAACAGCTTGACAAGGAGAAACTCATCTTCTCTCAATTAGCACCCCCATGATCAGATTAGCTACTCCTAGCATTAGCAACCAAGGACAATTAGATGACAATTGAATGCTCCTCTAGGCTAAACCCTTTACCAGTGAGTGTAGTGGTAGAGCACAGTCTACTAACAGGAGATACTATTTCAGTAGACTCTAGTAGACTTGCAGCACATAGTCACATCTCGCAGAGCCCTGATATGTGACTGTTTCTCCTGCTTACCTCACCATCTCTTCCTTCCTGTCCGTCACGCTCCAGGCCCTGCAACATGCTACGTCTGTGATAAAGTTTCAGCTGTTTTTCCTTTCCTCGCCCTCCCCCCATCCCAGACATTAGACCCAGTAACACAGCCTCACCAGTCACAGCTTACCATCACCACTATTTTTCACACATATGGCCCAAGAACATAGGGTCAAACAGACACGCATTAAATATAGACACGTACTAAACGTGGAAATGCACACACTCTCTCCTGCTAAGAGGATGAATGCTGAAGTACCTACCCTACTATCAGGGCTTAGCCTGAGAGAGACTGCAGGGACATTTGACTCAATCACACACATCTCTTAGCTACTCCTGCCTGCATTTATACAGGCTATGTGAGGCTAGGGCACTCCTGGCATTCCCTAATATTCCCTCCTCCAATCAGAGGGCTGGATTAGCCTGACCTGGTCCTCAGGCTCAGACACGTCATCGTCATATCACACAGACACTTACACTCTGTGGGACCCATCCTACCCATGATCCTCTCCTCCTCAGCTCAGCATCCAGCAGCCCCAGGCAGGGATTACTTTGTGATGAATCAGCGGTCACCCTGGTGACGAGAGACCCGGGTGCGACACAGAGGGGCTCAGAGGAGTGTACAGGCACTCACCCGGAAAGCCGCATGAGCCATGATGTTTCTCAAAGCAGATCACTGGATGTCTGTGTAATGTCACCCTGCAGAGGAGCCAAGACAGACTACAAAAACACCCAAGGACACAAAATGTGTTAAGCAGACTCAATATGAGAACTTATCCACCCTCGTCTGAGGAAATAAGCCATTTCCTACATACATTTTCTATCAAAGTAGAGCCGCGAGGCATGGATATGCAGGGGGATTGGCTACGGCTGGAGTACTCCATCCTGTCTCATCTAGTACATTTAGCTCCACACCTCTTTACAGCCTACCTACAAGCAGGATCAAACACCAGCAAGGCCATCGGGCTGAAGAAATTTAGCTCATCCTTATCTGTAGACAAAGTCATTATATCATTTATGAGGCTGTTTTATAACCAACGATGGGCTCTTTATTGTTTTTGGTTTCCTCCTGAAACCTACCCTGCTCAATCTGATAACAGATTTATATTTCTTTTTTTTTTTCTTTTTTTATTTCACCTTTATTTAACCAGGTAAGCCAGTTGAGAACAAGTTCTCATTAACAACTGCGACCTGGCCAAGATAAAGCAAAGCAGTGCGATAAAAACAACAACAACACAGAGTTACATATGGAATAAACAAAACGTACAGTCAATAACACAATAGAAAATCTATATACAGTGTGTGCAAATGTAGTAAGTTATGGAGGTAAGGCAATAAATAGGCCATAGTGCAAAATAATTACAATTTAGTATTAACACTGGAGTGATAGATGTGCAGAAGATGATGTGCAAATAGAGATACTGGGGTGCAAATTTTTTTATATATATTTTTTATTTCACCTTTATTTAACCAGGTAAGCCAGTTGAGAACAAGTTCTCATGTACAACTGCGACCTGGCCAAGATAAAGCAAAGTGAGCAAATGAGCAAAATATATATTTTTTAAAATAACAATATGGGGATGAGGTAGTTGGGTGGGCTAATTACAGATGGGCTGTGTACAGGTGCAGTGATCGGTAAGCTGCTCTGACAACTGATGCTTAAAGATAGTGAGGGAGATAAGTGTCTCCAGCTTCAGAGATTATTGCAGTTCGTTCCAGTCATTTGCAGCAGAGAACTGGAAGGAATGGCGGCCAAAGGAGGTGTTGGCTTTGGGGATGACCAGTGAGATATACCTGCTGGAACGCATACTACGGGTGGGTGTTGCTATGGTGACCAATGAGCTAAGATAAGGTGGGGATTTGCCTAGAAGTGATTTATAGATGACCTGGAGCCAGTGGGTTTGACGACTAATATGTAGTGAGGGCCAGCCAACGAGAGCGTACAGGTCACAATGGTGGGTAGTATATGGGGCTTTGGTGACAAAACGGATGGCACTGTGATAGACTACATCCAATTTGCTGAGTAGAGTGTTAGAAGCTATTTTGTAAATGACATCGTCAAAGTCAAGGATCGGTAGGATAGTCAGTTTTACGAGGGCATGTTTAGCAGAATGAGTGAAGGAGGCTTTGTTTTTGCGAAATAGGAAGCCAATTCTAGATTTAACTTTGGATTGGAGATGCTTAATGTGAGTCTGGAAGGAGAGTTTACGGTCTAACCAGACACCTAGGTATTTGTAGTTGTCCACATATTCTAAGTCAGACCCGCCTAGAGTAGTGATTCTAGTTGGGCGGGCGGGTGCAAGCAGCGTTCGATTGAAGAGCATGCATTTAGTTTTACTAGCGTTTAAGAGCAGTTGGAGGCCACGGAAGGAGTGTTGTATGGCATTGAAGCTTGTTTGGAGGTTTGTTAACACAGTGTCCAATGAAGGGCCAGATGTATACAAAATGGTGTCGTCTGCGTAGAGGTGGATCTGAGAGTCACCAGCAGCAAGAGCGACATCATTGATAATAATATGCCATTTAGCAGACGCTTTTATCCAAAGCGACTTACAGTCATGCGTGCATACATTTTTGTGTATGGGTGGTCCCGGGGATCGAACACACTACCCTGGCGTTACAAGCACCGTGCTCTACCAGATGAGCTACAGAGGACCGACAGAGAATAGAGTCGGCCCGAGAATTGAACCCTGTGGCACCCCCATAGAGACTGCCAGAGGTCCAGACAACAGGCCCTCCGATTTGACACATTGAACTCTATCTGAGAAGTAGTTGGTGAACCAGGCGAGGCAGTCATTTGAGAAACCAAGGCTATTTAGTCTGCCAATAAGAATGTGGTGATTGACAGAGTCAAAAGCCTTGGCCAAGTCGATAAAGATGGCTGCACAGTACTGTCTTTTATCGATCGCGGTTATTATATCGTTTAGGACCATGAGCGTGGCTGAGGTGCACCCATGACCAGCTCGGAAACCAGATTGCACAGTGGAGAAGGTACGGTGGGATTCGAAATGGTCGGTGATCTGTTTGTTAACTTGGCTTTCGAAAGGCAGGGCAGGATGGATATAGGTCTGTAACAGTTTGGATCTAGAGTGTCACCCCCTTTGAAGAGGGGGATGACAGCGGCAGCTTTCCAATCTCTGGGGATCTCAGACGATACGAAAGAGAGGTTGAACAGGCTAGTAATAGGGGTTGCGACAATTTCGGCGGCTAATTTTAGAAAGAAAGGGTCCAGATTGTCTAGCCCAGCTGATTTGTAGGGGTCCAGATTTTGCAGCTCTTTCAGGACATCAGCTATCTGAATTTGGGTGAAGGAGAAGCGGGGGGGCATGGGCAAGTTGCAGCGGAGGGTGCAGAGCTGGTGGCCGGGGTAGGGGTAGCCAGGTGGAAAGCATGGCCAGCCGTAGCAAAATGCTTATTGACATTCTCGATTATCGTAGATTTATCGGTGGTGACAGTGTTTCCTAGCCTCAGTGCAGTAGGTAGCTGGTTGTGCTAACGCAGTGAATAACTCAAACTTGGGGAGGAGGCTTCTGATGTTAACATGCAAGAAAACAAAGGCTTTACAGTTACAGAAGTCAACAAATGATAGCGCCTGGGGAGTAGGAGTGATACTGGGGGCTACAGGGCCTGGGTTAACCTCTACATCACCAGAGGAACAGAGGATGAATAGAATAAGGATAAGGCTAAAGGCTTTAAGAACTGGTCTTCTAGTGCGTTGGGTACAGAGAATAAAAGGGGCAGAATTCCGCGCGTTGTAGAATTGATTCAGGGCATTATGTACAGACAAGGATATGGAAGGATATGAGTACAGTGGAGGTACACCTAAGCATTGGGTAATGATGAAAGAGGTAGCATCACTGGAGGTACCGATTGAGCCGGTCTCTGCGTGTATGGTGGGTGGGATAAAGGAGCTCTCTGAGGCTGGTTGAGCGGGACTGGGGGCTCTACAGTGAAATAGTACAATAAGAACTAGCCCAAACAGCAATAGGCTAGGCATATTGACATGGGAGAGAGGCATAACGCAATCACAGGTGTTATTCGAGAGGGCTAAGACAACAACTGGTAATGGCGACGAAAGTTTGGGCTGAGGCTAAACAGATAAACAGGATCGGGTACTGTGTAAAGGAACAGTCCAGCAGGCATCAGCTGTGTAACTGAGTGATCATAAGGTCCAGTGAACAGCAATAGTTAAGTCCAGGAGCAGTTTGTGGGCTGCTACTGCACAGGCGAGCAGGAGGCATGGCTGTTGTGGTCCTCTGTAGCTCAGCTGGTAGAGCACGGCGCTTGTAACGCCAAGGTAGTGGGTTCGATCCCCGGGACCACCCATACACAAAAATGTATGCACGCATGACTGTAAGTCGCTTTGGATAAAAGCGTCTGCTAAATGGCATATTATTATTATTATTATTATTGCGCGTGCTAGTGGGCCGGGGCTAGCAGATGGATCTTCGTGGTCGTCGCAACGGGAAGCCTGTTGAAACCTCGGCAGACCAGTCGTGATGGATCGGCGGGGCTCCGTGTCGACACTAGGAGGTCCCGTCCAGTTGACAGAGAGGTAGATAGCCGGGAGATGGGCCTGGCTCGAGGCTAGCTCAAGGCTAACTGGTGCGTTGGGACAGTGGTGAATTAGCCAACAGCAGCCAATCGGTTGCAGCTAGCTAGTTGCGATGATTTACATTTACATTTTTAGTCATTTAGCAGACGCTCTTATCCAGAGCGACTTACAGGAGCAATTACGGTTAAGTGCCTTGCTCAAGGGCACATCGACAGATTTTTCACCTAGTCGGCTCGGGGATTAGAACCAGCGACCTTTCGGTTACTGGCACTACACTCTTAACCGGTGTTAAGGTTCAGTGATTCCGGCAGAAAATCCGATATGCTCTGGCCAATAATTGTCCAGGCTAGAGCTGGCTGGTAGGTAGTGCAGGCCACAGACAGTGGTGAAGACCACTGATAAAAATAAATAAATAATAGAATCCGTTCCACATTGGGTGAGGTGGGTTGCAGGAAAGTATATTTAGTTAAAGGATGGAAAGTGAGATAGAGAAATATATACGAAAAAAGACAAAAAAAAATTAAAAAACTGGCTATTTACACGAGGACACAACAGAATACACGACCACACTGCTACGCCATCTTGGATCTTAGATAAAATAGTGGATGGATCCACTGCTGACAGCGGAAATTAGATGGAATCAACCATTATACACACTGTGTAAATAATCCTGAGCAAATTCTGCATTTTTGCTGTCAGTGGTACAGAAATCTTCCACTGTCTGACTTTCTCCCTTTCATATGCTTTTCATTTCAGAGGGAAAGAAAAGAGAGACAGATTAAGTGAAAAGAGAGATAGATTAAATGAAAAGAGAGATGGATGAAGTGAAAAGAGAGATTGGAAGGAAAGAGATGTGGTCTGTATTCTTGGTGCTGGAGGGCATGTGGTTGACTTGGCTGGCTAACCCAGCAGGCTGTCAGAGCAGAGGCAGGTCAGCCATAGAGTGATGGATCATACCATAGGCCAGCTCCTCTACCCTCCATCTCCCTACAGCTGCCCCTTCAGCTAGTCTGTAGGAGCCTTTACACAAGCCTTCACATCACATTGTTCACCAGAGTGTCATGGGGAGGTCCCCCCAAGCTAAGATACACCCAGTGACAGAGTGATAAAGAAAACACACACACACATTGACAGTGAAGGCGTAAATGCCTCCGCCATACACTGACAGAGCTATCCCTCCTCAAGATGTCATTCATAGATCCATCATTCATCTTTCTCTCCATCCATCCATTCATCCATCTCTCCATCAATCAATCCATCCATCCATCCATCCCTCCATCAATCCACCCATCTATCCATCACTCCATTTCTCAATCTATCCACACCACTCTCCCTTTCCCTGACTTGCCAGTTGGAGCGTGTCCACCTCTCCTCCCCAGCTCTGTGATCTCTGCAGGGCCAGTGCTGGGTCTCCATGCCTCCTGCCAGTAGGCACAAAGAGCCCCTGTCTGGGATGGACCTCTATCATCCCCAGCTCCCTGTCCCGTGTTGAGTGGCTCTCACGCCTGGCCTGGCCTGCCCTGGTTCCAGCAGCATTAGTCCTGTGGGGGAGAAGTAAGGGGGGAGGATGGGGGAGGAGGGGTTCCTAAGGAGTGAGGGATAACCACGCTGTAAAAACCTCCAGCATCATCAGGAGCGTGACGTTTGACGCATCGTGACATGACTCAGAGGGACAGCATGTCAACACCCCCTGCCCCTCGCTGCTGGGACTGCCCAGGCGGAGAGATGCATTCTGGGTCAATTAGCTGGACCAATATCTCCCCCACCCTGATCTCTATGTCTTATAAGAGTTGAATGTTCATCTTGTCTTTATTGTACTGCAGTATATTGTTGATATGGTCTGTCTTTGAGTTTATTTTAGGGAAAGCATCCAGCTGGCCAGCTAGCCTAGCATGCTAATAGAAGCACTGTGTATTAGGGACGGAACACAAGTCATCTATCAAACAAATCCTCAACTCATAGTGGCATATATGTATCGACCACAGACAACAAATACACGGGGCACATTTCATTACATGAGCTGCATTGATTTAATGTGAAAACCTTCAAAAGAAGAACGGGCTATGTTCAGTGGATCACACGCAGTGTGCATGGTAAAGCGATTGATGTATGTATCTTTATGAGGGTAATTTTTACATTTAAAAAAATTAAAACGTTTTTAGTCATTTAGCAGACGCTTTTTTTTATTATTTTTTTATACATTTTGAAATGTGTATGTTGTCCACAGGAGGTTGGTGGCACCTTAATTGGGGAGGACGGGCTCTTGGTAATGGCCCGTTGTCTCCGTTCCAGACATTATTATGAGCCACATCCCCTCAGTAGCCTCCAATGATGTTGTCCTATGGATACCTAGTGATAGAATAGAGATAGGACTGACAGTGATGTGCTAGGGAGAGTGTAATTATATGGTAGCCATTTGTTTCCCATGTCATTAAAGGATTAAGATTATTTAAGAGAAATAGCCTTGAACTACATCCACACCCAACAACCAATTAAAACAAGCCAACAGCCTTCCAGGAACATAGTATGATGTCATGGCTAATAGGCACATGCTGTAAAACCCAAAGCATGTTCAAGGCTAAGCTACACTGCCCTTAATCATCATCAATAGTTTTCTTACAGTAGGCTACTCCAACCAGATTAGTGTCTGGGCCAGGGCAGAACAAGGTTTGTGGTTGTGTCTCAGGACACGTCTCAGCTGCATGTTGACTCACAGAGCAGACCCTGGCTGGGCTGTTTTCACCAATTTGCTGTGAACCTCCCTGAGACAAATAACTGCTACAGAGCTGTAACACATTCAGCCTCCAGTCCCCTGGCAGCACGCACTGGGCGGGCTCTCTCTGTCTCTGTCTCTGTCTCTGTCTCTGTCTCTGTCTCTGTCTCTCTCTCTCTCTCTCTCTCTCTCTCTCTCTCTCTCTCTCTCTCTCTCTCTCTCTCTCTCTCTCTCTCTCTCTCTCTCTCTCTCTCTCTCTCTCTCTCTCTCTCTCTCTCTCTCTCTCTCTCTCTCTCTCTCTCTCTCTCTCTCTCTCTCTCTCTCTCTCTCTCTCTCTCTCTCTCTCTCTCTCTCTCATTGGAATTAGCAGAAAATAAACTTGTACAACTCTTATGCAGCAGAAAAAATAGAGGGAGAAAATAAATAACTGTATACAACAACGTTAGAGAGAACAAGAAGTGAGAGTGTTCTCCTGGAGTTAAAATCCTTTCCACTCTGTGAGAAGAAGACCAGACAAGAGCTGCCTGCCACTCTATCACTGGGTCTTGTAAAATAAGTTCATGAAAGGCAAACACTGCAAATAAATAATTAGTCTAGTTGAAGGAAGTGTAGGAGAAGACTGAGACTGATTCTATTTCACTGTGTGGCAGAGAGAGAGGAATAGAGGAGAAAGGAGGGATAGAGGAGAAAGGAGGAATAGAGGAGAAAGGAGAGATAGAGGAGAAAGGAGGGATAGAGGAGGAAGGAGAGATAGAGGAGAAAGGAGGGATAGAGGAGGAAGGAGAGATAGAGGAGAAAGGAGGGATAGAGGAGAAAGGAGGGGGCATGGAAGAGAAGACTGACTGAGCACGGACAGAGGAATGAAATAGAATCCTGATACGTTGGGATTTGTTTAGTGGGTGTGGGTTAACATAAAAACCCTGGCTCTTTGAGGGCCAACAGATGTAGTACACGGGATTTCATGCTCGGGAGACAGGCGGGGACTCAGAGCAGTGGGAGGGGGCCATCCCAGTCTTTACACTGGCGCTTGCCAACTGTTCCACTCGCTCCACAGATGAGCCCAAGGAGCTCCCCCACTCAGGAGCTGGATAGCTTGCTAGCTTGACATTGGGGCTAGGAATATATCAAGTGTGTTACCTAAGTGTTATTAAAGAGTTATATTGAAAGATAAGTTCGACAGGACACATATCTCTCTCTCTCTCTCCTGTGATGGCAATGGAGTGTCTCAGAACTCCAGAGAGCCATGTCTATCCATGTGTTCATGAGTCCAGCAGTGAGCCCTGTGCTGTGCTGTGTGGTCAGTAGCTCTGTGCAGACAGCCAGCCAGGCCAGTAGACAGAGAGCAGGCCCGGGGTTATCTCTCTGTCAAGTGGAGCAGTGTGGCGACCATTACCTCACTTCACTATCTCACACACTGTCCCTCCTGGAAAACAGGAAGCTATTCTTAGTGTCTCTCAGGACTCTGTAGTCTGTACAGTACAACCGGTAAGGATAAGAGGAAGCTACTTTGATACAGCCATGGTTGTGTGCATGTGTGTGTTAGTGTGTGTGGGAGAGAGCAGAGAAAGAGAGAGAGAGAGAGAGAGAGAGAGAGAGAGAGAGAGAGAGAGAGAGAGAGAGAGAGAGAGAGAGAGAGAGAGAGAGAGAGAGAGATGGAATGGGAGGAGAGAGAGGGAGAGAAATAGAGAGAGAGAGAGAGAGAGAGAGAGAGAGAGAGAGAGCGAGAGAGAGAGAGAGAGAGAGGGGGGGGAGAGAGCGAGAGAGAGGGAGAGAGAGAGAGAGAGAGAGAGAGAGAGAGAGAGAGAGAGAGAGAGAGAGATGGAATGGGAGGAGAGAGATTAGTTTCACCCACACAGTGTCAACACATTAACACAGTAAAAAGAGAGAGATGAGGATTATGGTCGGCCCTTTGGAAGAATGTCTCCAGAATACCTTTGTTTCTGGCTTTGATCATTGTTTTAACAGCTGCAGTTAAAAAAATCCCAGAGTTCTATGTTTTTAGGAAAAAAAGCATTAAAAACTGGGGTGGGGAATTTCAGTCATTCTTTGAAAGGCAGCTTGATACTGTACACTACTTAATGTGGCCTGCAGTGCAGTCAGAGGACTCTAGCCAGCCACCTGGTCCTTTGTGATCTGCATCAGCCCATATGCTGTTAGAGAGCAGGCCCAGTCATTCAGCCAGCCAGTCAGCCAGTCAGCTAGTTAGCCAGCCAGCCAGTCAGCCAGTCAGAAAGTAAGTAATCCAGTCATGCCAGTCAGTCAGCCAGTCAGTCAGCCAGCTAGCAAGATAGCCAGTCAGCCAGTTAGCTAGTCAGTCAGCCTGTCAGCAAGTAAGTCAGCCAGTCAGCTAGTTAGCCAGCCAGCCAGTCAGCCAGTCAGATAAGTAATCCAGTCATGCCAGTCAGTCAGCCAGTCAGTCAGTCAGCCAGCCAGCAAGTTAGCCAGTTAGCTAGTCAGTCAGCCAGTCAGCAAGTAAGTCAGCCAGTCAGCCAGTCAGTCAGTCAGTCAGTCAGCTAGACAGCCGGTCAGCCAGTCATCCAGTCATCTAGTCAGCCAGCCAGTCCTCTCTGTCGTTCAACAGTACTGCTTTATCTCTCTTTGTTCTCCATAGCATGCTATTAAACATGAACAAAGCCGTCTCATTACTTGGCGTCTCCATTACTAACACACAGCAAACGTCAACAGAGAGAGAATGAATCTAACCTTGAGCCTGTGTGAGTATAGTATAGTATAGTATAGTATAGTATAGTATAGTATAGTATACGCAGGACAAACAGGATTCATGGTGAATGCATTAACCCCATCTATATTAAGAGGGTCAGATGGAGAGATTGCGTCTCTGTACTGTGTGTGTCTTTAATGATAAACCAAACAAACTTGGTTAGCTCGCCCCAACCTAGCAAAACATGACTTGTTGAAACTTGGATTATGTTTACAGTCGCTCGAGTGTAGGAGAACTCTAAAAGCCAGGTCGTTAGAATAACAGTCTACAAAAGTTGTGTTTTTTTTTGCTTTTAAAGTGAAATCTTGCAGGGCTCTGAGAGCTTGGTAGAGTAAACATAGTTTATTTTTTGTATTTTTTTTAGGGGGCAGATAGATTGTAACTTCAATCAATGTAATTGTCTGCATCACTTCCAATCCCCCATATGTTTTTTCCCCGCAAATATATATATATAAATATATATACATACATATACACATATATACATATAAATACATATACATACATATCCTTAAAAATATATATATTTCCCTTTATTACTTTCCAACTCCACCACCCCTTCCCTAATTGGAGTAAACTAGTGAACAACAACGCTTAGGCCTCTACTTCCAGCTTATACACACTATAGACATTTTATAGACACAGTCAATTTTACAATAATTCTGTTTTGTTTGTTTTTACTCCTGAACTTCCTCTACCCTCAACCTCTCCGATCATTTTCATGATGTCCATCTGGATTGCTTCTATATGCCATATCTTTCTAACTGTGCTCTTTCACAAAAGCTCTCAACATATGACCTATATACTTATTATGGACACAGTATGCTTTACATTAGTTATCTTGTTGTTATTAGTAGTTGTTAGTTGTTATTAGTCCCATCCTTCAGCTCCATTCAACACCTCCCATCTATCTCTTAACACCATCCATATGGAGTAAACACTGTTAATGCGTTAACTTCCTTCTCTGGAGTTTTACTGGTGAGAAAGCTCTGGGTTTGTCTTGAACTCACAGTGGAATTAGCCAATAAGTCCTTGGAATAAAACGCTAAAATGTCAAATGGATAAACTAGGATAAAACTGAGATGTTTCAGCAAACACAAGCATGCAATGTCCAAATTGGTTTTTAAATAGGCCTGTATACTCGGTCCATGGCACGTAGGGTACTCAGTCCCTGTCCTGAAGTTTAAAAGAGGTCTTGTAAAAGCTCAGTTCTTAGTTTTCTCTGCTCTCTCCTTCAATCTCCTTCTCTCTCCTGCAGGGTTCTATCCTGGTTGCTCTGACAACGTAATTATATGTGGGGGAGCGTGAGAAGTAGAGAATGGGAGTCAGAGAGAGACAGAGAGAGACAAAGAGAGACAAAGAGAGACACAGAGAGACACAGAGAAACAGAGAGAGACAGAGAGACAAAGAGAGAGAGAGAGAGACAGAGAGAGACAGAGAGAGACAAAGAGAGACAGATAGAGAGACAGAGAGAGACAGAGAGAAACCAAGAGAGACAGAGAGAGACAGAGAGAGACAGAGAGAGACAGAGAGAAACAGACAGAGACAGAGAGAGACAAAGAGAGACAGAGAGAGACACAGAGAAACAGAGAGAGACAGAGAGAGAAAAGAGAGACAGAGAGAGACACAGAGAAACAGAGAGAGACAGAGAGAGACAAAGAGAGACAGAGAGAGACAAGAGAGAGAGAGAAAGAGAGAGACAGAGAGAGACAGAGAGAGACAGAGAGAGACAGAGAGAAACCAAGAGAGACAGAGAGAGACAGAGAGAGACAGAGAGAGAGGGCTGCAGCTCAAAGCCTTGTCATTATGGGTCCTTTTGAACCTCGTACAGAATAAGCAGGCCAGTGCTGTGGCCAGCCCAGCCGCTGTCTCTACTCAGACCTGCACCGCTCCCGTCCTGCTACCATCCTGCTCCAGCCAAGCCTCTTGTTCTTCTACTTGAAAAACCACCTCTGAAATAAATACCCTATATCGTCCACTTTTGGGGGGAATATTTTTAGCATTCCAATTTATGGAAACTGGTGCCCTGTTTGACTCTCTGTTCATTTTCCTTGACATTTCTATTTGATGTATTCATCGGGAGACCTTATGTCTTTCTGAAGGCAGGCCTCTAACCATGCAGAGTGAGTGACTGAGTGTATAATAGACAGTAGAGGAACAGTCATCAGTTTGGGGCAGCAGAGCCTGACTCTGGGGTAAGATCTAAGAGGAGATGAGGACATGACACCGTCCCCACCACCACCAACACACAGAGTACGGCTTCAGCTGCGCTCATCTGTGACCAACCAACTGCTACTATATCCCCATGGTCCTCCCATGGTACCAGGCTCTCTCATTTCAAAGGCAGAGCCCCTGAAAGCAACCATTAAATCATTTTAGATTCATTTTTAAATTATGGCAATTTCAATTATCTTTAATTACTGCTCTGTTGTAGTATGCACCTGGTGATATATCAAGAGTTATAAATATATACATCATCCACAACCAAGTACTAAGAAAGTATATTAACTCCACAGCTGACATACATAATGTATCTTACCCTCTCATGTAGCCTATAGAACATTCCTATAGTATTCATCCCCACTCCCCTACCCACCCTTAGATCCTCCCCTCCAGCCCCAGCCAGTCACCAGCACCCTAGAAAAGACCACCGCCCATACCCCAAACCCCTCCCTCCCTCTCGATTAGATTACAATGAGGGCTTTGGTGACAGCTCCTGGGCATGCTTGAGAAGCGGTTGATATCTGAGATCCTCTTCTCAACGTTCCCTCTCCAGCCAGTAGAGACACAGACAGCACAGATAATATATCTAAGAGCTGACCTCAGACCAGCCAGTAGAGACACAGCACAGATAACATGTCTAAGATCTGACCTCAGAAACCAACCAGCCTTTACAAAACCATGAGGACAAATGTGTCAACACAGAGCACCTATCACTACGCTAAGAGTTAAATGAATACGCAACGGTGTCTGTCCTCTTTCTAAGTGCTGTATATTAGTCCCAGTCTATTTGTTTGAAAGCTTTTAGTCCCAAGCCTTTCAGCGTAGTCACTGACCCTCACGATGATGGAATGCTCCCTCCACATCAAAGCAGGTCCATCATTAAGACCGTCTAGCAGGCAATAAAGAGGAGCTCCACTAGTCTAGTATACAACCAATGAAACAACTGAGGTACCTCTCTCCACTAAAAGATGACTGAACACAGCTACAATGACTGGCCTGGTTTGTGTATAAAAACTCTGATCCATCTGCCTGACAAACTCCAGAGCTAGCAGGACAACAGAAGGAGCTTTGTTCCTATTGTAGCTCCTGACCCCCTACCAAGGGCTCTTTACAGGAGCACTCACCCTGGGATGATCAGGCCACTCTTCCCCCAGGCCTCCTCAGGCCTACTGGGGCCACTGGGCCAAACACATCCTGAACCATCTCCTGTGAGATTATCCAACTCAATGAGCACATTGAGGGGGAAATAGAGTAGGAAACTGGAGCCTTCTATTCAGCCCCAGCTCCAGTTTGAACCCCCTTCCCTTCACCTCCATTCACCCCAAATCCAGAGGCCCCGGAGGCCCCAGAGGAAATAAGAAAAGCCCCAACACGAGCTGCACTTACATGCTACTTCCAGCGAGGCGTTGTGGCTGACGGCTTCTCCCAGGTAGTTGCGGGCGACGCAGACGTAGGAGCCCTCATCCGGTTTGGAGCGTCGTCCGTGGACAATACGTAGGAAGAAGAGGGAGCCGCTGGGCAGCAGCATGCGTTGAGATCGAGGGTTGTCCCGGTCTGTTTCCACCCGCTCCCCGTCCTTGTACCACTCCACCGTGGGGCTGGGCCTCCCCTCCGCCTTGCAGTTGAGGGTGGCCGGCTCCCCCTTGGACACGATCAGGTCAGAGGGGTGCTCCACGATCCGGGGTGGGGAGTCCTCCTGGCGCAGACGAGATCCTGGGAAGAGAAGAGAAAAGAGAGAATTGAGAACACTGGATTTTAAGGGTCAACAGGCCAGCTAGGACCATGTACCTTGTATCTTTTCTCTACCTTTAACACTATTACATCATCTGCATATGTATGCATAACTCTGAAGATGAAAGGGCAATAAATTAATTGTGAAACATTGGAACAGAGAGAAACGGTAGTGGATTGGTGACATTATGTAAGTAGTCCGAGGCAGGTGCTGATGATTATTTACAGCTGCAGAGAGCAGCTCAACTACCAGTCTCAGAGTGATGACACCCAGTCATTACATCATACAGTAACTTGTCCTTTAGAGCCTTTCATTACATATAGTAACGTCTCCTTTAAAGCCTTTCATTGAATACAGTAACATCTCCTGCTGAGCAACGCAACGCTCCAGCTATGTACCCCTGTCATTTCCCACATCAAAGACATGAGGCAGAAATGAAAGGAGAGATAAGAAGAGAAAGAAAAGACACACCTCACAGAGACAAGAGACACCTCACAGAGACAAGAGACACCTCACAGAGACACACCTCACAGAGACACCTCACAGAGACACACCTCACAGAGACACCTCACAGAGACACACCTCACAGAGACACACCTCACAGAGACACCTCACAGAGACACACCACAGAGACACCTCACAGAGACAAGAGACACCTCACAGAGACACCTCACAGAGACAAGAGACACCTCACAGAGACACCTCACAGAGACACCTCAAATAGACACCTCACAGAGACAAGAGACAACTCACAGAGACACACCTCACAGAGACACCTCACAGACACACCTCACAGAGACACCACACAGAGACACACCTCACAGAGACACCTCACAGAGACACCTCACAGAGACACACCTCACAGAGACACACCTCACAGAGACACACCTCACAGAGACATCTCACAGAGACACCTCACAGAGACACACCTCACAGAGACACCTCACAGAGACACACCTCACAGAGACACCTCACAGAGACACACCTCACAGAGACACCTCACAGACATAGAGAAAAGAAAAGACACACCTCACAGAGACAAGAGACACCTCACAGAGACAAGAGACACCTCACAGAGACATCTCACAGAGACACCTCAAAGAGACACCTCACAGAGACAAGAGACACCTCACAGAGACACACCTCACAGAGACACCTCACAGAGACACACCTCACAGAGACACCTCACAGAGACACACCTCACAGAGACACCTCACAGACATACCTCACAGACATACCTCACAGACACACCTCACAGAGACACCTCATAGAGACACACCTCACAGAGACACACCTCACAGAGACACACCTCACAGAGACACATCATAGACACACTTCACAGACACACCTCACAGAGACACACCTCACAGAGACACACCTCACAGAAACACACCTCACAGAGACACACCTCACAGAGACACCTCACAGAGACACACCACACAGAGACACACCTCACAGAGACACCTCACAGAGACACACCTCACAGAGACACCTCATAGAGACACACCTCACAGAGACACCTCACAGAGACACACCTCACAGAGACATCTCACAGAGACACACCTCACAGAGACACCTCATAGAGACACACCTCACAGAGACACCTCATAGAGACACACCTCACAGAGACACACCTCACAGAGACACCTCATAGACACACTTCACAGACACACCTCACAGAGACACACCACACAGAGACACACCTCACAGAGACACCTCACAGAGACACACCTCACAGAGACACCTCACAGAGACACACCTCACAGAGACACACCTCACAGAGACACCTCACAGAGACACACCTCACAGAGACACACCTCACAGAGACACCTCACAGAGACACACCTCACAGAGACACACCTCACAGAGACACCTCATAGAGACACACCTCACAGAGACACCTCACAGAGACACACCTCACAGAGACATCTCACAGAGACAACTCACAGACACACCTCACAGACACACCTCACAGAGACACCTCATAGAGACACACCTCACAGACACACCTCACAGAGACACACCTCACAGAGACACAACTCACAGAGACACACCTCACAGAGACACCTCACAGAGACACCTCACAGAGACACCTCACAGAGACACCTCACAGACAAACCTCACGCTTTTATCAAAACTGAATTACAGTCACGTGCATCCATGTTACATATGGACGGCCAAAGCGGGAATTGACCCTACAACCCTTGGTTGCAAGCACCATGCTCTACGGATTGAGCCATACAGGACCACATGAGCAGAGATCCAGTAGAAACCAGTAGAAGCTAATACACGAGGCAACACAAAGGCAGCAACATGGCAGCCAGGGGGGTGTAAACCCTAATGACATCTCAGGTCTTTACTGCTGTTCTGAGACCAGTGTTCTGTGGCTATCAGACCTGCTTTAAATGCAAATGAGCATGGTGTCTTTAATGCCTGAGGGATAGAAGATGGCAGGTCTGTGTGTGTGTGTGTGTGTGTGTGTGTGTGTGTGTGTCTCCAACGCTGCACCCCGTATCTCCCCACATAGGCCTTTGGAACCCATTCAGCACCAATTAAAGGGAGATGGGACTAATTGGCAGCACAGGGCCACAATTAATTTACCCAGCATCCCGTGGACTTGCCACACTACTTCATCTCAGTGCCCCTCTCTTCTCCACCCATCCCCCATGCATACCCCCATTCCCCCTAAAAACATGGTTGTGAGAGCGCATTTTTCCTGCGGTGGGCCATGATTAGAGGAAAGTCAGCAGAATTAGAGGCAGGCGACGCCGGGTCAAGATGAATCACTACTACTCAAACAGGGAGGGGAGCCAACGGAACATCATTAACCCCAAATACAGAGTAGACTCACTGTATCCCATTCACTCATGACCAGTCACTTACCGTAGGCTTTATTATGGGGCTATGTTGCTTGTACTGTGTCTTTACTGTTCATGTTTAAGTGGAATATTGGTTGTCCACAGTGGAGGAGGAAATGGTGATAGTGAAGTCAGTATGATCAAGCATTAAGGTGACGCAATAACCATGCAACAGTGTTGCGAAAGTAATTCCTACACTGGTTTCTTACTGATCAGCGAGTATTACCGTAATTTTTTAGGGAGATTCATTTCTGAAGAGATACTAAGGGAGTTATTACTGCATGCCTGTGTGTGGGTGTTGCAGAGAGATACAGAGAGGAGAGAGAGAGAGAGAGAGGAGAGAGAGAGAGAGAGAGAGAGAGAGAGAGAGAGAGAGAGAGAGAGAGAGAGAGAGAGAGAGAGAGGGAGAAGAAAGAGACAGAGAGAGAGAGAGACAGAGAGACAGAGAGAAGAGAGAGACAGAGAGACAGAGAGACAGAGAAGAGAGAGAGAGAGAGACAGAGAGACAGACAGAGAGAAGAGCGAGAGACACCACGCCCAGAGGAAAACAGCTAATTGAATAAAGCCCCCAGAAAAACGTGTCAGTCTCAGATGTCCGTTGCATCTATCTGTCTGAGCCACTCCTAATTAACCACCATTAGTAACCTGCTCCCATCGCAGCCCTTTGATCCTGCAACCTGCATGCTAACCAGGCTAAGCAGGCTAACCAGGCTAAGCAGGCTAGTGCGGGCCAGACCTTTGGTCAGCCTGCATATCACATCATCAGGGGTAAGAGGTACGCTAACAACCCTCGCTAACACCCCTCGCTAACAACCCTCGCTAACGCCCCTCGCTAACACCCCTCGCTAACAACCCTCGCTAACGCCCCTCGCTAACACCCCTCGCTAACACCCCTCGCTAGGCTATACATCCAAGATGCTGCCGCCTCCCGACACCCACCACAGCCCTTCACCAGAAAACCACAGGCAGGCCAGTATGTTTTATTAAACAGGCCTTTGAAGACCTCTGCAGTCTATCTGCCTGCTCTCCCCTCCCCCATTGATTTATTTCCTGTTTAATTTAGATCCGTCTGAAGCTAGGGGTTTTGAGGGGTGCACTATTAACCATTTAGATTGGCCAAATTGTGGGACAAAGCTGTGTAGTAGTCAGTGTTTTTCTCTCCCGGCTTCCTGGTTGTTTACGGCTGCAATTCACTTTCAATCTTCTTGATTAAGGCTTAGAATTTATCTGATGGTGTTAAAGTTTTTACTAGCAAGTTGTTTTGGTGAAATTTCTATGCAAGATAAAGTAAGTATACTCTTGCTTGGACTACATGCATTCAAGTGAGATGTGAGTAAGGCCATCAGCATGTGTGTGTTTGTTCACATATCACTAACACAGTGTTAGAAAGATGTTTAACAGACACCTTGGTGAGGGGGAGGTGGGGTCACTAATCCCTTCCCAGGGGTGAACACAGTGTGTGTGTGTGTGTGTGTGTGTGTGTGTGTGTGTGTGTGTGTGTGTGTGTGTGTGTGTGTGTGTGTGCGAGTGCGTGCAGGCATGTGTTTACTTCCCAAAGCCAGTGATCCTCTGTGCGTCACAGACAGTGTCTCTGACCCTGGTTACTTCAGCTCCATTACCCCTCACCAGGAAGAGAAAGGGCCCATGGAGGGAGGGGGATTACTTTGTCATGGGAGAAACACTCCCACGCCCCCTCTACAGGTGTGTGCTTTCAGCAGAGTGACAGGGAGCTAACCTCCCTCCTCTACTATAACACACACACACACAGGCCAAGGAGAGAGAACCAGGAGCAGAGTGTGCAGTCACTGATGCGCTGTAACAAACTATTCAACTCTAGGGGTTTAGGGTACCTTCCCTCGCATCTCTCCACCTTTCCTCCTCTCTCCTCCTCTCTCCTCCTTTCTCCTCCATTCTCCTCCTCTCTCCTCATCTCTGCTCCTCTCTCCTGCTCTATCCCCCTCTCTGCTCCTCTCTCCTCCTCTCTGCTCCTCTCTCCTCCTTTCTCCTCCATTCTCCTCCATTCTCCTCCTCTCTGCTCCTCTCCTCTCCTCTCTGCTCCTCTCTGCTCCTCTATGCTGCTCTCTCCTGCTCTCTCCTCCTCTCTGCTCCTCTCTCCTCCTCTCTGCTCCTCTCTCCTCCTTTCTCATCATCTCTCCACCCTCTTCTCCTCTGCTCTCCTATTCCCTCATCCAACCCTTCCCCTCCCCTCCTCTCCTCTCCCTTCATCTCACCCCCCTCCTCTCCTCTCTCCTGATGTAGAATGGAAGATGAGCTAATGTGATCCCAGCCTCACCAGTGTGCTGCTGGGAATTCTACGGCTAGCATCTGATCGATTGGTGCCTCAGGCTAGATTATTCTCTTTGTTTTTACCCTCTCTTTCTCTTGCACACTTTAATCACACCCAAACACATACACACAGTATGCACAGGCACACACACACACACACACACACACACACACACACACACACACACACACACACACACACACACACTAGAGATGGGGCTGGGGCTCACTATGGAGGTAATTAAAAAAGCTACAATCCCTCTGTGATGATCCTCCTCTCTAATTTATAACTTATAAAAGTCCCTTAGTAATGAACAACACACCATCAACCGCCCAGTAACTGTTACCAGATCCACCCAGAGAAGAGAGCAGTCTGAACCCCTTCTGATATAACATGTCCCAGTCCTCACACAGTCTCTCTGCTCACCAGTAGTCTCTGAGTAACTCCATGTGAGGTCTGTCTGTGTACTTCAGTTTGGGGGGGGGGGGGTTCTATCCTTCTCACTCACTCACTCACTCACTCACTCACTCACTCACTCACTCACTCACTCACTCACTCACTCACTCACTCACTCACTCACTCACTCACTCACTCACTCACTCACTCACTCACTCACTCACTCACTCACTCACTCACTCACTCACTTCACTCACTCACTCACTCACTCACTCACTCACTCACTCAATCGCTCGCTCACTCACTCACTCACTCACTCACTCACTCACTCACTCACTCACTCACTCACTCACTCACTCACTCACTCACTCACTCACTGACTGACTGTCAGAGTAGGAGTGTAGGGCCAGGGGCTGTGGAGCATCTCTGATCTGTTGCTTCCTCTCATCAATCCCAGGTAGGCCTAACTCAACTGGAATGATACAAAACAAACTAGTCAAAGGCTCATATTATTGATTCCTATAGAGTTGGCTGTCCTGATCTGACACATTTGAATAATCTGACAGACAACAAGCATTATTCTGTTTCCTTACAGTTTCCTTCTAGCCATATACTTACTGGGTCTGATTACTGTTATGCAAATATAGGAACCATGATAGGAACCATGATAGAGACAGTCAAAATCAAGTCCATGTGGAGACTACAGTCACTGGGACTAGTGCTGTGAATAAGACAACAGTTATTCAACAAGCCGGTCAATAGGTACATGGGGTTTTGCAATTAATGGCCCCCCAAGGCAAAATCATACATACTGTATTAAATTGTATTACAATTCACACCAAATTAAATCAACAACTACAAGGAAAGACGTAAAAGATTTATGGAGAGAGAGAGAGCGAGAGAGAGAGAGAGAGGAGAGAGAGAGAGAGAGAGAGAGAGAGAGAGATGGAGAGAGAGAGAGAGAGAGGAGAGAGAGAGAGAGAGAGAGAGAGAGAGCAGGAGAGAGAGAGAGAGAGAGAGAGAGAGAGAGCAAGAGAGAGAGAGAGAGATGAGCTAGAGAGATCAGAGAGAGAGACAGAGAGAGAGAGCGAGAGGCAACCAGTGAAGAAAAGGGCAACCAGTGAAGAACAAACACCAGTGTAAATACAACCCATATTTAAGTTTATTTATTTTCCCATTTGTACTTTAACTATTTGCACATTGTTACAACACTGTATATATACATAATATGACATTTGAAATGTATTTATTCTTTTGGAACTTCTGAGTGTAATGTTTACTGTTAATATGTATTGTTTATTTCACTTTTGTTTACTATCTACTTCACTTGCTTCCGCAATGTTAACATACATTTCCCATGAGAGAGAGAGAGAGAGAGAGAGAGAGAGAGAGAGAGAGAGAGAGAGAGAGAGAGAGGGCAGAGAGACAGAGAGAGAGAGAGAGTGAGAGAGAGAGAGAAGAGAGAGAGAGAGAGAGAGAGAAGAGAGAGAGAGGAGGAGAGGAGGAGAGAGAGAGAGAGAGAGAGAGAGGGACTAGAGAGACGAGAGAGAGAGACAGAGAGACAGAGAGAGAGACAGAGAGAGAGAGAGAGAGAGAGAGAGAGAGAGTGAGTGAGAGAGAGAGAGGATGAATAAGTATCACCCAGCAGCTACATGTGTAGGATCTTAATTTGACCAGTGTTGTAGTAGCAAAATAATCCTGCAGCAACAGGATTTGAACATTTAGTCCATAATGTTGCTTGATCAGCGGTTAGACTAATAGCTGGACAAAAGTAGTCTACATGCTGTGTAGACTACTAAGTGCAATACTGAATTGAACTGTGTGTTCGTGCAGGTTTTCAGTGAATTTATCTAAATCACGAAGCTCATCTACATTTCCGGTGAAGGAAAATAATCAGCAACAGAAGAGTGATCAAATTAAGATCCTACATCTGAATAAATAAGTCCAGCTCCAGTGACTTCCCTAACTTCAAATGGAAATATGACTTTCACTTCACTCCCTGTCATTTTCACTGCTGCTGTCTTGGCAGGGACTGAGGAAGAGGAGAGCCAGCCGCCTGCTTGCCTGCCCTCTCCCCCAGAGACCTTACAGGAGGCAGAGGGACAGTGAAGCAACACAGGCACATTTAGATCTGTTGTCACTGCCGTTTGTCCTCTGGGCCAGATTGGGACAATGACAGACATGTTTGTGCCTCTAGCTAAATATGATAATGCAGTGACCTTAACAGGTGACATCATCCTAACTAATCTCACCTCAGAACCTAATGACCCAGTGAGGTGTGTGTGTGTCATTACCCTCTAAACAAGGTCGATCAGCTCATAAAGAGTGACGTTAAAGTTGTTATAGAATCTGAGCCTGTCCGTCCAGACCTCCAGCAGAGATGTAGTGTGGTATGGGCTATGGCTTAGAGATAAGGCAGGCAGCGCGAGGCAGAGCGTGGCAGAGCGTGGCAGAGCGTGGCAGAGCGTGGCAGGGCTCTCCCTATCAGCCAGCCCATTAATATGCGATTAGGGGACCGCAGGGGGATTTACGGCTGAGATAACAGCAGGGCCGTGGCCCTGGGGTAGCCAGGAGGAGACTGGGAGACATGCCCCTGCCCACTACCCAATGTGCCCACACCACGCCAGCCAATGACAGCATGTACAGTGGCACACAGTCTCTTCTAATAGGAAGAGCTTTCAAAAGAGCAGAGGAAGAGGAGTTATGAAGAGAACGTGAAGAGCAGTTTCCATCCACAGTTCTTATGTGAGTAAAGTCAAACCGTTTAAAAACAAAAAATCACGACAGCTGTGATGGAAACAGGAAGTTTCGCTACAATTTTTTAATGCCAACAGATAATTTGTTCGTTCGACACGGTGGGATCTTTTATACGAGAAATGGCGGTGGAAACGCCTTTATGTGCAAATACTGATGTAATACCCATCATATCGAAGTAAACTTGGAGTCACGCAATGATATGTTGTGTGGTCCTCCCACTACGACTCGGGACAGCATGCAGTTTATTAGGCTACAGATTAAATCAATCATGATGAACGTCATAGGGTGGTGAAAGTGCACGATGATGAGCATGATGCTCCTTCCAATAAATAGAGGGTCTTCTGGTGAAATGATGATCGATGCTTGACCACTGTTTGACAAATACAAATATTATCACTCTTATCCATAATAATCTAATCATGTAGACTAGCCTACCGTACAGGCTACCCGCACTGTATCTGTTGTTGGCAAGAGTGCACGTGCCAAGACCAGAGTAGGCACATTTGCTATTTAACGCAACAGGTTTTGTGACAAAACTATCGGTAGAGTGGAAAATGCAATGGAAACACATTAAACTTTAGATTTTTATTCGGTACATGAAAACTTAAGTAAAACATTTTTTGGGGGTGTGCACTTCGTCATCACGCACGGATTTTTATCCGCTACAAGTCCGTTTGGTGGAAACACACCACTGGAGGGGAAATGTGCATTTTGTCTTTATGCAGATTTAGGAAAATGTGCATTAAATCTGTCGCCAATTGAATGGAAACCTAGCTATTGATACCATTTGTGAAGCTAACCAGATTAAAGACTGTGTGATAAATTCCTAGGCTAATAGAGAAGGAGTAATAAGGGGGGGAAGACAGGACAGGTACAGTGAGGGAAAAAAGTATTTGATCTCCTGCTGATTTTGTACGTTTGCCCACTGACAAAGACATGATCAGTCTATAATTTTAATGGTAGGTTTATTTGAACAGTGAGAGACAGAATAACAACAAAAAAATCCAGAAAAATGCATGTCAAAAATGTTATAAATTGATTTGTATTTTAATGAGGGAAATAATTATTTGACCCCTCTGCAAAACATGACTTAGTACTTGGTGGCAAAACCCTTGTTGGCAATCACAGAGGTCAGACGTTTCTTGTAGTTGGCCATCAGGTTTGCACACATCTCAGGAGGGATTTTGTCCCACTCCTCTTTGCAGATCTTCTCCAAGTCATTAAGGTTTCGAGGCTGACGTTTGGCAACTCCAACCTTCAGCTCCCTCCACAGATTTTCTATGGGATTAAGGTCTGGAGACTGGCTAGGCCACTCCAGGACCTTAATGTGTTTCTTCTTGAGCCACTCCTTTGTTGCCTTGGCCGTGTGTTTTGGGTCATTGTCATGCTGGAATACCCATCCACGACCCATTTTCAATGCCCTGGCTGAGGGAAAGAGGTTCTCACCCAAGATTTGACGGTACATGGCCCCGTCCATCGTCCCTTTGATGCAGTGAAGTTGTCCTGTCCCCTTAGCAGAAAAACACCCCCAAAGCATAATGTTTCCACCTCCATGTTTGACGGTGGGGATGGTGTTCTTGGGGTCATAGGCAGCATTCCTCCTCCTCCAAACACGGCGAGTTGAGTTTGATGCCAAAGAGCTCGATTTTGGTCTCATCTGACCACAACACTTCACCCAGTTCTCCTCTGAATCATTCAGATGTTCATTGGCAAACTTCAGACGCGCCTGTATATGTGCTTTCTTGAGCAGGGGGACCTTGCGGGCGCTGCAGGATTTCAGTCCTTCACGGCATAGTGTGTTACCAATTGTTTTCTTGGTGACTATGGTCCCAGCTGCCTTGAGATCATTGACAAGATCCTCCCGTGTAGTTCTGGGCTGATTCCTCACCGTTCTCATGATCATTGCAACTCCACGAGGTGAGATATTGCATGGAGCCCCAGGCGAGGGAGATTGACAGGTCTTTTGTGTTTCTTCCATTTGCGAATAATCACACCAACTGTTGTCACCTTCTCACCAAGCTGCTTGGCGATGATCTTGTAGCCCATTCCAGCCTTGTGTAGGTCTACAATCTTGTCCCTGACATCCTTGGAGAGCTCTTTGGTCTTGGCCATGGTGGAGAGTTTGGAATCTGATTGATTGATTGCTTCTGTGGACAGGTGTCTTTTATACAGGTAACAAGCTGAGATTAGGAGCACTCCCTTTAAGAGTGTGCTCCTAATCTCAGCTCGTTACCTGTATAAAATACACCTGGGAGCTAGAAATCTTTCTGATTGAGAGGGGGTCAAATACTAATTTCCCTCATTTAAAATGCAAATCAATTTATAACATTTTTGACATGCGTTTTTCTGGATTTTTTTGTTGTTATTCTGTCTCTCACTGTTCAAATAAACCTACCATTAAAATTATAGACTGATCATTTCTTTGTCAGTGGGCAAACGTACAAAATCAGCAGGGGATCAAATACTTTTTTCCCTCACTGTAGCCTGTGCCCTGCAGATCAGGTGACAACACAGGCAGGAAGGGGAAACAGAATATTAATAGTGTTTCATCGCTAGGATTCCGCCCTGGAATGCACAGTGTGAATGACTCTGCCAGTTGCATCAGATCAGGGGCCTGTTTTTAATGTTACACAAGGCTATCACTTACACTGCTGAGAGCCAGGATTAAGGCTCCCTGTGTGAGTGTGTATAGGGAGGCTGGTGGGGAGGAGGAGAAGGGAGGAGGAGGAAAGTGGGGGAAGAGTGGAATTGATATCTTTATGGTCTCTTTTCTTCCTGCTGCCTTTGTCTCAGTTTACCAAACAGAGCGGGCTACCATTACTGTGGTGAGTCAACTGTAGCACTTAAAAACAGGCATCACTTACCAATCGAAAAATGCAGCCACCGTTAAAATTACTGCCACTTTTATTGAAGCAAAAATCCTACCTCAGGGTTTAGACACACAGCTGAAACTCAACACTACTATTGCCCCAGATGAACAGTCTAGAAGTCGAGCTCCTTTGGTTGGTGTGTTGGGTTGTTGCTATGACAGAGACTAGTGTGTTTACAGGGGTTAAAATGGCTTCTCCTGCAATTTCACACGTACGGCCTCGTACTCATGTTAACTAAGTGTTACAACAGAATTCATGGACATCACATTATTATCAAGGCCTTAGCCTTTCAGCAGAATGTTGATGTGATGCCTGTCTGGATGTGAGACATCCAGGTGACAGATTTGATGATGCTGCAATCAAACCAAGCTGCCCTAGCTAGTTCTCAGAGGAGGCCCTCAGGCCGGGAGCACCAGTCCCAGCTCCTCACTCTGTCAGCTGTGAAAGCCATCCCTGGAGCTCCCCTGGCGATAGAGGCCAGGTCGGGAGTGAGGCAGTCCAGGAGAGTGCTCCTCTGGGAGGCTGGTGCCCATCCTGCTCCGGGGCCCCCGTCTGGAGCTAAAACAATGGCAGCAGTATTTCCCCCTCTGGCTCCAGGCTTTTTCCACACAGGGCCGATCCAGATGGAAGATAGCAGGCAGCATGACAACATGGAGGTGAGGGTGAGGGGTGTGATAGGGCTCGTGGTAAGTCAGCGGGAGGAGAAGGGAAGATGGCGCGCTAACATTTGGCTCATTTATCAATAACAGCTCAATTAAATTAACCTTTCAATTATTTTAAGTGGTTTTCCTTCTAATTGCAATTTTCTCAAGTGCATCACTAAATGTGAGGAAAGACCGTGAACAACCAAGCAAGGTGTTTCCTATAACACTGTCTCCAATTGTGAGGTTGATCAATTGTGTCAGCAGTACAACAGTGTTGAAAAGAAGAAATCAATGAATTTTCAGCGGAGGCCCAAGGGGACACAATACAGGATGACTTGTAGCTCTCCTGTCCCCCATGTCAAGATGCCCCAGCACATGTCATTAGAAACTCATCAAACCTGTCAATGCCCACAAAGGGCCACATCTGATTCCTGGAGGATAAATACAGTTCTTCTTCGTTATTAGCTACATCCATTCCCTGAAACAAGGGGGACCTGTTTAAGGGACGGACTGATATGAGAGCCTTGTTAGAGGAAGCAGCCTGTCATGATGGGTCTGTGTGGACTACAGGCAGATGGGAGGGATGTTACGTTCAGACTACTGGGTGTGGAGACAGAAGAGCTGTCACTCTCTCTAACCATCTCTGGCCGTCTAACAACAAGCTGCCAAACTCTGCATTTCCATGTGTATTTGTAAAAACACTGATTGGAGCCAGTGAAGGAAGAGAAAACTGCCCAGGGGATAACAGTAATGCAGGGTATAGGAGCCATGCATGTCATCCACTCAGCAGAGACAGGTGCAGAGGACCAGATGAGCTGTAATTAAAACAGAACTCCAGTACTACAGATTCAGACATAACTCTTCTATGACTGAACAGAACCCCAGTACTACAGATTCAGACATAACTTCTATGACTGAACAGAACCCCAGTACTACAGATTCAGACATAACTCTTCTATGACTGAACAGAACCCCAGTACTACAGATTCAGACATAACTCTTCTATGACTGAACAGAACCCCAGTACTACAGATTCAGACATAACTCTTCTATGACTGAACAGAACCCCAGTACTACAGATTCAGACATAACTCTTCTATGACTGAACAGAACCCCAGTACTACAGATTCAGACATAACTCTTCTATGACTGAACAGAACTCCAGTACTACAGATTCAGACATAACTCTTCTATGACTGAACAGAACCCCAGTACTACAGATTCAGACATAACTCTTCTATGACTGAACAGAACCCCAGTACTACAGATTCAGACATAACTCTTCTATGACTGAACAGAACCCCAGTACTACAGATTCAGACATAACTCTTCTATGACTGAACAGAACCCCAGTACTACAGATTCAGACATAACTCTTCTATGACTGAACAGAACCCCAGTACTACAGATTCAGACATAACTCTTCTATGACTGAACAGAACCCCAGTACTACAGATTCAGACATAACTCTTCTATGACTGAACAGAACCCCAGTACTACAGATTCAGACATAACTCTTCTATGACTGAACAGAACTCCAGTACTACAGATTCAGACATAACTCTTCTATGACTGAACAGAACCCCAGTACTACAGATTCAGACATAACTCTTCTATGACTGAACAGAACCCCAGTACTACAGATTCAGACATAACTCTTCTATGACTGAACAGAACCCCAGTACTACAGATTCAGACATAACTCTTCTATGACTGAACAGAACTCCAGTACCAAGGTTGGGATTCGGGGAAGCGCAGGATGAGAGAATAAAAGCAATTACCTCTTGTTTTTGTTTTGTGACACAGACAATTTTTAATGATGTTTGGCCAGTGTGATCTCAATGATACATCAAAGCAGTGCCGCCAGAGAAGCAGGAGAGGTTCCACAGGGTTTTTGAATATGTTGGAACATTTATTTCCCAACAGGGGATGGAAACGGTAATACTCTCTCCACTGAATTCTGCTCTCATGCACTGGTAGATAGAGAAATAATATTCCCAAAAGGATCATTCATAGGACCGTTTTAACAAATGGACAGAAACTAAAAATATTTTTCAGAGATTAGCAAATTACACCCAGTAGTTTCAGTATGTGAGCTCACTGTAAAAGTGCAGAGGGCTTATTTTTTTTATACATTTTGGTCATTTAGCAGACGCTGTCCAGAGCGACTTACAGGAGCAATCAGGGTTAAGTGCCTTGCTCAAGGGGCATCGACAGATTTTTCACCTAGTCGGCTCGAGGATTTGAACCAACGACCTTTCGGTTACTGGCCCAACGCTCTTAACCACTAGATAATACGGTAGAGTACAGTAGCTGGTTCAGGTTATCCTATATCGCTATCTGACAGAGGGGCAGAAGTGGTGCTGTCTCTCTCCCCAAGGTCACACACACTCCTCCCTCACCGCAGTATTTCTGGGGGTGGGGTGGGGTGAGGAGAGGGGGGCAGTACGCTCAGCTGGCACAGCCCTGCCACAGAGAGTATGGCATTTGGGTAGAGAGCCAAGAACAAGAGAAAACTCTGAAGGGCTGCCAGAGAGTCAGGGAGGCAGGACACAGCCATAAAACACCTAATGCTTTTTAAATGTTATTTAGGAGATGGCAGAGACAGATATGCTCAACTGTTTAGAGCCGTGTTACGTTTCAGTATTTGTCTGCTGAGCTGATGACCTTAACAGCTTATAGCTATTCTAAATGTTCAGCCAAACACATTCTGAAACAAATCTCTGGACAGCTGGGTGTTGAGGAGGAATTACAGCTACAATGTTTGGTAATGTCTGAGTGAAGAATCTCAACACATCTCCATTGATGCCAAGAGGGTTTTAAGGTGTAAAAACTTGGCACAATAGCATAACAGTGTGATAGTGTGAGGGTGTGCATGTGTGTGGGCGACGTGTGTGTGCGTGTGTGTATGCATGCATGGAGGGATGTAGATGTGGGTATTATTTATGGTAACTAAATATGGCTCAGTAGTAGGAGTCTCTGAGGAACCACAACTCCTGTGGCAAAGTCTCAGACACACCAGTTTGGGTCTGGTGAGTGGGGCATGGCCAGAGTCCAGCAGAGTGGGATAAAAAAACGTCTCAAAACATTTTAAAAAACCTGCCCTGGAAGAACTAAACCAGGACGTAAGGCTTGCCTTGTGATGCACAGTAAATATTTTGTCAAAATTAATGACGGGGAAATTCTGCCAGGAGGCCTTTTCTAGACATCTGCAGCATGTGCCTAGTCTGGCATTAAAAATACATTTCCTGTTCCTGATGACCGACCCGCTCCTGAACCAGTCTACTCTACACCCACTATACTAACTGTCCTGTCCTGTCCTATACTGTCCTGTCCTGTCCTGTCCAGCTATCCAGTATGCAGACAACAGACTATAAATGGAAAATGACCTATCATGTACAGTGAGGGAAAAAAGTATTTGATCCCCTGCTGATTTTGTACGTTTGCCCACTGACAAAGAAATTATCAGTCTATAATTTTAATGGTAGGTTTATTTGAACAGTGAGAGACAGAATAACAACAAAAAAATCCAGATAAATGCATGTAAAAAATGTTATAAATTGATTTGCATTTTAATGAGGGAAATAAGTATTTGACCCCCTCTCAATCAGAAAGATTTCTGTCTCCCAGGTGTCTTTTATACACGTAACAAGCTGAGATTAGGAGCACACTCTTAAAGGGAGTGCTCCTAATCTCAGCTTGTTACCTGTATAAAAGACACCTGTCCACAGAAGCAATCAATCAATCAGATTCCAAACTCTCCACCATGGCCAAGACCAAAGAGCTCTCCAAGGATGTCAGGGACAAGATTGTAGACCTACACAAGGCTGGAATGGGCTACAAGATCATCGCCAAGCAGCTTGGTGAGAAGGTGACAACAGTTGGTGTGATTATTCGCAAATGGAAGAAACACAAAAGATCTGTCAATCTCCCTCGCCTGGGGCTCCATGCAATATCTCACCTCGTGGAGTTGCAATGATCATGAGAACGGTGAGGAATCAGCCCAGAACTACACGGGAGGATCTTGTCAATGATCTCAAGGCAGCTGGGACCATAGTCACCAAGAAAACAATTGGTAACACACTATGCCGTGAAGGACTGAAATCCTGCAGCGCCCGCAAGGTCCCCCTGCTCAAGAAAGCACATATACAGGCGCGTCTGAAGTTTGCCAATGAACATCTGAATGATTCAGAGGAGAACTGGGTGAAAGTGTTGTGGTCAGATGAGACCAAAATCGAGCTCTTTGGCATCAACTCAACTCGCCGTGTTTGGAGGAGAAGGAATGCTGCCTATGACCCCAAGAACACCATCCCCACCGTCAAACATGGAGGTGGAAACATTATACTTTGGGGGTGTTTTTCTGCTTAGGGGACAGGACAACTTCACCGCATCAAAGGGACGATGGACGGGGCCATGTACTGTCAAATCCTGGGTGAGAACCTGCTTCCCTCAGCCAGGGCATTGAAAATGGGTTGTGGATGGGTATTCCAGCATGGCAATGACCCAAAACACACGGCCAAGGCAACAAAGGAGTGGCTCAAGAAGAAGCACATTTAGGTCCTGGAGTGGCCTAGCCAGTCTCCAGACCTTAATCCCATAGAAAATCTGTGGAGGGAGCTGAAGGTTCGAGTTGCCAAACATCAGCCTCGAAACCTTAATGACTTGGAGAAGATCTGCAAAGAGGAGTGGGACAAAATCCCTCCTGAGATGTGTGCAAACCTGGTGGCCAACTACAAGAAACGTCTGACCTCTGTGATTGCCAACAAGGGTTTTGCCACCAAGTACTAAGTCATGTTTTGCAGAGGGGTCAAATACTTATTTCCCTCATTAAAATGCAAATCAATTTATAACATTTTTGACATGCATTTTTCTGAATGTTTTTGTTGTTATTCTGTCTCTCACTGTTCAAATAAACCTACCATAAAAATTATAGACTGACCATGTCTTTGTCAGTGGGCAAACGTACAAAATCAGCAGGGGATCAAATACTTTTTTCCCTCACTATATATGGACATGTTTCTGACATCTTTCACTGTTCTATTTGATGAAAGCAGACACACGGTCAGACAGACATCTGCCCCATGGCTTTAAACAGAAATGGAGGGAGCACATAGCGGAGGAGTTGGGGGTGTGGGATCTGCACAAGAACACAGCAATGTCAATTAACAGAGATTAATTATTATAATTAGCCTACCCCTGTCCAAACCCTTCAGAAGTGTTTCATAAACGTCAATACGTCCCAGAGGGCACGTCCTCTCTGTTCCACTGATATTTAGCTGTTCTTTACTCTGGGCTGACCCCATTCCAACCCTGTTCCTGGAGAGCTACCCTCCTGTAGGTTTTCACTCCAACCCCAGTTGTAACTAACCTGATTCAGCTTATCAACTAGCTAATTATTAGAATCAGGTGCGCTAGATTAGGGTTGGAGTGAAAACCTACAGGACGGTAGCTTTCCAGGAACAGGGTTGGAGTAAAAACCTACAGGATGGTAGCTCTCCAGGAACAGGGTTGGAGTGAAAACCAACAGGACGGTATCTCTCCAGGAACAGGGTTGGAGTGAAAACCTACAGGACGGTAGCTCTCCAGGAACAGGGTTGGAGTGAAAACTTACAGGACGGTAGCTCTCCAGGAACAGGGTTGGAGTGAAAACCTACAGGACGGTAGATCTCCAGGAACAGGGTTGGAGTGAAAACCTACAGGACGGTAGCTCTCCAGGAACAGGGTTGGAGTGAAAACTTACAGGACGGTAGCTCTCCAGGAACAGGGTTGGAGTGAAAACCTACAGGACGGTAGATCTCCAGGAACAGGGTTGGAGTGAAAACGTACAGGACGGTAGCTCTCCAGGAACAGGGTTAGAGTGAAAACCTACAGGACGGTAGATCTCCAGGAACAGGGTTGGAGTGAAAACCTACAGGACGGTAGCTCTCCAGGAACAGGGTTGGAGAACCTGATCTACATACACACACACAATCACTACTGAGGCTACTGTTCAGCAGTGGCACGCTCATGACAGAAGACAGTGTCTGGCTATAGAAGTGACAGACCTGTTATATTACTAACACAGACTCCCATTGCATAAACATATAGTATGCTGTAATAAACCACTGACAGGTTTATGTTGAGCATGAAAAAAGGTGCATCTGGTCCACAGTACAGATTGCAGGACATTCTTCTCTCTAGCATCATAGCCATTGGTCCCCGCCTCAGTCTGTCATACTGCCGTGAGTCAGTCAGTGATCCAGGCTGCCAGAGAGAGGTCACTGATAGTGGACATGGCTGAGGGGAACTGATAGTGGACATGGCTGAGGGGAACTGATAGTGGACATGGCTGAGGGGAACTGATAGTGGACATGGCTGAGGGGAACTGATAGTGGACATGGCTGAGGGGAACTGATAGTGGACATGGCTGAGGGGAACTGATAGTGGACATGGCTGAGGGGAACTGATAGTGGACATGGCTGAGGGGAACTGATAGTGGACATGGCTGAGGGGAACTGATAGTGGACATGGCTGAGGGGAATAGGAAGCATGGGTCTAGCCTAGGGAGGATTTAGATCAGTAGAAAAAGGGCCTCCAGGCTATGAGAGGACAGTGGAATGTCTGGCATGGACAACTGTACCTCCACAAATCATTATGATCCCCTTCCTCATCATTATAGCAGAGAGTAGAGTAGAGTAGAGTAGAGTAGAGTAGAGTAGAGTAGAGTAGAGTAGAGTAGAGTAGAGTAGAGTAGAGTAGAGTAGAGTAGAGTAGAGTAGAGTAGAGTAGAGTAGAGTAGAGTAGAGTAGAGTAGAGTAGAGTAGAGTAGAGTAGAGTAGAGTAGAGTAGAGTTGAGTTGAGTTGAGTTGAGTTGAGTTGAGTTGAGTTGAGTTGAGTTGAGTTGAGTTGAGTTGAGTTGAGCAGAGCAGAGCAGAGCAGAGCAGAGCAGAGTAGAGTAGAGTAGAGTAGAGTAGAGTAGAGTAGAGTAGAGTAGAGTAGAGTAGAGTAGAGTAGAGTAGAGCAGAGCAGAGCAGAGCAGAGCAGAGCAGAGCAGAGTAGAGTAGAGTAGAGCAGAGCAGAGCAGAGCAGAGCAGAGTAGAGTAGAGTAGAGCGAGGGAGGGAGGGAGGGAGGGAGGGAGGGAGGGAGGGAGGGAGGGAGGGAGGGATCAACCACTCCGGTCTGCTGTGAGGGCGTGGAGATGAGCTGTGATCAACACAGGCTGTCAGAACGAATGTCGGAAAGAATCACAACTATCAGGTAGAGCAGCATTAATTCATCATCAGAGATCAGGACCCAGGGCTTTTACAGTACCACCAGTTATACTGTAGCCATGCTGGGATCTAGGCCAGAAGCTCTGCTTACTCTAATGTAGCTACCAGAGGCCAGATCTACAGCAGGGGACGAAAGATTCTATAACTCAGCTACACATTTCCTACATTGAGCCAAGCTTATAGTTCAGATACCGTTACACACAAAAAAACAGAGCGTAAAAGCAATTTAGTGCTTAAGGCATGAAGAACCTGGCTCGCAGACAACAACAGCTGAATCATTATTCAATTAGGGCTTTCATATCTGCAGTTCTGGGCTCAGTGTGCAGAGGGGAGGCAGTCCTAGTGCAGCTCAAGGAGACTGGGTAGGGTGACAGTGATAAGTGATAAACAGCATCACAGGCCTTTCAGGGGGGAGTAAAGAATGGTAGTTGCCGTAAAAAAGCTGTAATGGGGTAAATGTATCAGGCTGCTGCCTGTGGATGGAGACGTGAATGGTTATTGTGTCTGTCTGCTGCTCTGAGCAGAGATAGCAGCATGATGTTCCATTGGACGTTATCTTAGCCCTGAAAGGCATTCAAAAATAATGTTCAAGATGATTATGCCTACATGTTTGAATTCACCCATTTGTTTGAGGTGTCATCACCATGGTTACTGCTGTAAGGTGGGAGCTTGTCCAATAGCAGGTTTGTAATAGTAGTAGATTTCAAGGTCACCTTGTGGTTAATTATGCTTTCTAGCTAGTCTAGCTAGTCTCTCTCTCTCTCTCTCTCTCTCTCTCTCTCTCTCTCTCTCTCTCTCTCTCTCTCTCTCTGTTGACAGAATAAGCCCTCAGGGAACTGCTTGGGAAAGGTTGCTGATGAAGCTTGGAGTTGAACTGGTGACACAGATATGCACTATAAAAGTAGTCTGTCTACTTAATAACAAATAACAAGCTGGAGCCCTTTAATTGGAAAATGTATGTAGAAAATGCATTTAAAGGTTGGAGAAGGCTCATTGGAGGATGGGGTCTGGGAAGTCAAGTTGGTAAGGAGGGGGGGGGGGGGGGGGGTGTTGGTCCATGAGTATAAATCAACTAATTAGTGGCCTCTCTTTTTACTGCTAATTTAATCCCTTGTACTCAATCTCTTTATGGTGTTTTCCCCTGACAGACATAACCAAAGAGAAGTTTTTGCATTTCAAAAGTGTATCCAAGCCATCCAGTGAGTGGGCAGGAGAATGGTCACCAAGGCAGGGAGGCAGGCTGATCTCAGGGGGGAGAAGTGGAGAAAGAGAGGGGGAGACTGAGAGAAAGGTTGTCTTCAATGCCATCTTTCAGTCTCCCCAGTGGAGGAAATGAAAGGGAGTGAGGTCTGAGTTTTTATTTTTATTTTATTTTTATATACGGGGCACAGCACCCCCATGGTAGCACAACTTCTTCACCACAACAAAAGCTGCATGGGTTGGTTGGACTTCAGGGAGTTAGTTCCTGAACAGGCAGAATTGAGATCCACCAGGGTTGGGCTGCCTGGCCACACCACCACCACATTAAAGCTGCAGACCCAGCCTTTCTCCCATTTAGTCAGCAGTTCTAATGCCAGTCTCCTCTGCTACCATATGGCCACCTTCAAACATCTAAAAAATAACTAACCCTGCTCTTACCATGGAGTCTACTCAGCACATTGTCCATGAGGCTGTAGGGAAACAACATACTGTACACTGTGAACAAGGAGTTAGACCAACAACAGTCCCTGAGGTACTGTCACGTACATGTGAGACTGCTCCGTCCTCCTCCCCCTCAACCTCCCACCCCTCTGTCCCACTTCCTTCCACACCCTGGGGCAGCCTTTGTGTACCACCTCCCCCTCCACCCCTTAGTCCTTCAGCAATATCCCCTCCCCTCCTTCCCCGTCTCACAATCACCCTGTTGAGGCGACACAATGCTGCCTCCCCATCACAGTTCCCACAGGCCCATTCGGCACGTCGGCCTGCTTTATCTGTCAAAGGCTCTCTGCTGACCAGCCACTAAAAAGGCAAGTCTTCAAAAACTGGGCCAAAACAAAAAGGGGGGATGGGGGGAGAGAAAAGGGAGAAGGGAACGCTGTATACTCTCTCTCCCTCACTCTCCTTTTTCTCCTGCTGAGTGAACAACCCACTTTATACCAGTGGACTGGTGCGGAAACCACACTGTAGAACGGAATAAACACTACTGTGTTCAGGAGAACTGCTGGAGAGAAATGCGCCACACAACATGTGGTGAGACATCATGCTGTGGCTACACGTTGCCACAAAATAATTTTATCACATTCAACTGTATGTTTCCCACGTGATGCCTGGATTATTAATTGCTAAGTAACCCCACACTTCTGGACTAAAAGTTCTGAGAGGTCTACATGTTAGACATGCCAAAGGCAAAGTGAGACAGCCCTACACCAGTCATCCAGTGTAGACACATCATCTATCAATTCCACACACAGGTCAAAATGGAGGAGGCTTGATTTCTATGTAAATTATTTTAAAAACATTTACCATAGTGACTGACACACGACTGCCATATCCATCGGTTCAGAATGACGCTCTTATCACAGCCTATTATAGGTGTATTTTATAGAGGAATGACCCTCCCATCACAACAGTCTCTGCCCATCTTCTGAAACTCTTCAAAGAAGAGTACTAGCTCTGACTCTGCTGATCGCTACTTTATTGAGGAAAAATGTACTTAGTATGACTGTGATATGTGGTTGTCACACCTACAGTGGGGAAAAAAAGTATTTAGTCAGCCACCAATTGTGCAAGTTCTCCCACTTAAAAAGATGAGAGAGGCCTGTAATTTTCATCATAGGTAAACGTAAACTATGACAGACAAATTGAGAAGAAAAAAAATCCAGAAAATCACATTGTAGGATTTTTAATGAATTTATTTGCAAATTATGGTGGAAAATAAGTATTTGGTCACCTACAAACAAGCAAGATTTCTGGCTCTCACAGACCTGTAACTTCTTCTTTAAGAGGCTCCTCTATCCTCCACTCGTTACCTGTATTAATGGCACCTGTTTTAACTTGTTATCAGTATAAAAGACACCTGTCCACAACCTCAAACAGTCACACTCCAAACTCCACTATGGCCAAGACCAAAGAGCTGTCAAAGGACACCAGAAACAAAATTGTAGACCTGCACCAGGCTGGGAAGACTGAATCTGCAATAGGTAAGCAGCTTGGTTTGAAGAAATCAACTGTGGGAGCAATTATTAGGAAATGGAAGACATACAAGACCACTGATAATCTCCCTCGATCTGGGGCTCCATGCAAGATCTCACCCCGTGGGGTCAAAATGATCACAAGAACGGTGATAAAAAATCCCAGAACCACACGGGGGCACCTAGTGAATGACCTGCAGAGAGCTGGGACCAAAGTAACAAAGTCTACCATCAGTAACACACTACGCCGCCAGGGACTCAAATCCTGCAGTGCCAGACGTGTCCCCCTACTTAAGCCAGTACATGTCCAGGCCCGTCTGAAGTTTGCTAGAGTGCATTTGGATGATCCAGAAGAGGATTGGGAGAATGTCATATGGTCAGATGAAACCAAAATAGAACTTTTTGGTAAAAACTCAACTCGTCGTGTTTGGAGGACAAAGAATGCTGAGTTGCATCCAAAGAACACCATACCTACTGTGAAGCATGGGGGTGGAAACATCATGCTTTGGGGCTGTTTTTCTGCAAAGGGACCAGGACGACTGATCTGTGTAAAGGAAAGAATGAATGGGGCCATGTTTCGTGAGATTTTGAGTGAAAACCTCCTTCCATCAGCAAGGGCATTGAAGATGAAACGTGGCTGGGTCTTTCAGCATGACAATGATCCCAAACACACCGCCCGGGCAACGAAGGAGTGGCTTCGTAAGAAGCATTTCAAGGTCCTGGAGTGGCCTAGCCAGTCTCCAGATCTCAACCCCATAGAAAATCTTTGGAGGGAGTTGAAAGTCCGTGTTGCCCAGCGACAGCCCCAAAACATCACTGCTCTAGAGGAGATCTGCATGGAGGAATGGGCCAAAATACATTTTACATTTACATTTTAGTCATTTAGCAGACGCTCTTATCCAGAGCAATACCAGCAACAGTGTGTGAAAACCTTGTGAAGACATACAGAAAACGTTTGACCTGTGTCATTGCCAACAAAGGGTATATAACAAAGTATTGAGAAACTTTTGTTATTGACCAAATACTTATTTTCCACCATAATTTGCAAATAAATTCATAAAAAATCCTACAATGTGATTTTCTGGATTTTTTTCTTCTCATTTTGTCTGTCATAGTTCACGTGTACCTATGATGACAATTACAGGCCTCTCTCATTTTTTTATGTGGGAGAACTTGCACAATTGGTGGCTGACTAAATACTTTTTTCCCCCACTGTAGCTATCTTAATTTGAATGCACTAATTGTAAGTCGCTCTGGATAAGAGTGTCTGCTGAATGACTAAAATGTAAAGGTATTATGGGTGTGTTTTCTATAGTCATATAGAGTCCAGTGCCATGTTGGGCTGTAAACCTGTTAATGTCCTCATAGTGTTGTTGGGCTGTAGACCTGTTAATGTCCTCATAGTGTTGTTGGGTTGTAGACATGTTAATGTCTTCATAGTGTTGTTGGGCTGTAAACCTGTTAATGTCCTCATAGTGTTGTTGGGCTGTAGACCTGTTAATGTCCTCATAGTGTTGTTGGGTTGTAGACCTGTTAATGTCCTCATAGTGTTGTTGGGCTGTAGACCTGTTAATGTCCTCATAGTGTTGTTGGGTTGTAGACATGTTAATGTCTTCATAGTGTTGTTGGGTTGTAGACCTGTTAATGTCCTCATAGTGTTGTTGGGTTGTAGACCTGTTAATGTCCTCATAGTGTTGTTGGGCTGTAGACCTGTTAATGTCCTCGTAGTGTTGTTGGGCTGTATACCTGTTAATGTCCTCATAGTGTTGTTGGGTTGTAGACCTGTTAATGTCCTCATAGTGTTGTCGGGCTGTAGACCTGTTAATGTCCTCATAGTGTTGTTGGGTTGTAGACCTGTTAATGTCCTCATAGTGTTGTTGGGCTGTAGACCTGTTAATGTCCTCATAGTGTTGTCGGGTTGTAGACCTGTTAATGTCCTCCTAGTGTTGTTGGGCTGTAGACCTGTTCATGTCCTCCTAGTGTTTCTCCACAGGGTTAGGTTTGGGGTTATAGAGTCCAGTGTCATGTTGGGCTGTAGACTTGTTATTCTCCTCAGGGCTTAACTATGTATTTTCCGACCAAGTCTGAGTTCAGCCCCACAGACAGCCTGACGCACCCTGATGCATTAACTAAGCCTTTAACCAGTGACCATACATACCCAATGTCTCCACACACCCCACCCTCACCCCATCCTCACCCCGGCCTGGCCTCAGAAGTGGTAGTATTGCATTCTTCAGGGGTTTAAAATATGGAGAGAGTGGGTTGGTGCTCTGGGCACAGGGAGGGTTCCTCCAATCATCTGAACCATCTCCGTGTCCTCTATTAGAAGTGCTTATCAGCTGCCCGAGTCTGCAAATTACAAAACTATTGACGTCAAATGGATGTGCTAATTATTCCAATTAAAGTGCTATTTTAGGCCCATTAAAGGAAGACAATTTGGGGGAAAGCAGATCATTAAGAGTCACTGACTGCAGATTTATCTCCCTCAAACAAACCTCTTTGAAATGTTTATCTAGTCAGTCACTAATGACCTGGGTGAGTTGGTGATTTAGACATGCCTCTCCCTCCCTCCCTCTGAGTAGTACACAGACCATGTGGGCCGTCCTAGCATTCCTCTGCTAGCTACTCAGTATGGTTTGATAGAGCCAAAACCAGTTGGACTAATCCTGGATCTCAGGGTGTAAACTGTGCATGATTAGGTTTAGGTTAATGGGGATTAGGTGTCTGGGAGCTGCTCATGGAGCGCTGTGGATGATGTCATCTCACATTGGTTTGTCACAGATTAGAATAAAAAAAAATCACACTTTGTGCTTACCTCAGCTCAGCAGTAAACACAAAGGTATCCTCATATGACATTGGATCAAAAGTGTAATTTTCAGTTTTCACCATATTAAAAAGGCCACTTCTTTGGGTAGTGGCTTTATACACCATAAAGTGCTGTAGGTTTTATATCAAAGACAGTCCATGAAAGTGTGTGATGGTTACAGAGTGGGAGAGGCTATAATGACTGCAGGTATTAGACAGGGAGGAACATGAACGTGAGAGGAGTGGAGGTGGAGACAGGGTTCACCTGTGAGCTGAGCTCTGGTGCTCATTAATTGGCTGTGGTGCCTGCTGTGTCCTGTCCTGCTGGGGCTACAATTTATTATCTGCACTTAGGAGTCAATTTGTCAAGACCTCAACTGTTCTGGGCTGCTGGGGCTGTGGCTGATGAATAGAGGTCCACTCTCACTGCCCAGCGCTTTACCAACATCCTGACACACACACACACACACACACACACACACACACACACACACACACACTAGGGAGGCTACGCCTGGACATAAACACACAGGAGAGGCAACTGGAGAGAGGCAGAGCAAGCAGGAGTGATCAATCTACTATCAGTCTGTCCATCATGTCTGTTAATACCAATTTTTGAACCTTCAGATTTAGTAGATAGATACCTGTACTATCACCAGTGGACAAATGTCTGCATTGGTTTAAACCTGACCTTATGTTAACTGGTGAAACTGTAAACTTGACTGATAATGACTGACTGAAAAATAACTAGGTTACTTCACCTTTAGTAGATATAGTCCCAGTTCAAAATGACTCCAACTTATTGTTTTTAATGGGGAAGTGCAGCTCTTGACATTCAGTCCAGCAGGATGTTTACAGTATCATCAAGGTGAGTAAGGTCTGGTGGGAGAACTCTGAGGGCTGATAGCAGGCTGAGATAGGAGCCATTTAGCGTATAGCAATAGGATGAATCACCTGATAACAGGGGAACACATGATGGACGTGGGTAACAATGTACTACCTCTGACAGAGCCAGATGGCAACCAGCAAGTGATCACAAGTCTGGGAGGGGTAAAGATTCTCTCTCTCTCTCTCTCTCTCTCTCTCTCTCTCTCTCTCTCTCTCTCTCTCTCTCTCTCTCTCTCTCTCTCTCTCTCTCTCTCTCTCTCTCTCTCTCTCTCTCTCTCTCTCTCTCTCTCTCTCTCTCTCTCTCTCTCTCTCTCTCTCTCTCTCTCTCTCTCTCTCTCTCTCTCTCTCTCTCTCTCTCTCTCTCTCTCTCTCTCTCTCTCTCTCTCTCTCTCTCTCTCTCTCTCCCTCTCTCCCTCTCTCTCTCCCCCTCTCTCTCTCTCTCTCTCTCTCTCTAAAGTGCAAGTAATGAAGATGGTTCACTGATAATGTAGAAACAATAAAGATGAGAGAATGCCAAGAATGTGCAAAGCTGTCATCAAGGCAAAGGGTGGCTATTTGAAGAATCTCAAATATAAAATATATTTCTATTTGTTTAACACTTTTTGGGCTACTACATGATTCCATATGAGTTATTTCATAGTTTTGATGTCTTCACTATTATTCTACAATGTAGAAAATAGTTTAAAAAAAGAAAAACCCTTGAATGAGTAGGTGTGTCCAAACTTTTGACGGGTGCTGTAGCTCATTTCATTTGGCAGCAACAAGAACACATGTAATGGGTTTATGATTCATATCAACATCTAGGCCTAATACAGGACAAGCCTGTGAGCATCTGCTGACCAGTCCAGCTCTATTAACACCCCTTCCTTCTCACGGTCACATGGCTGTCTGTCTGTCTATCCCAGGATAACACAGACATCCCCAGACCCAGTCCAAGTGCCACCCGTAATTAGAAACCCTGGTGTCTGGAGGAGGAGATCCTAGTTCAGACGGGAGCCCCAGCAGCCCAGCCCAGGGAGGATCAGCCCTGCTCTGCTTTGCCATGGATGCTGAAATGTGCTTGTTAAAGCGCTACACTGCTTCCTCACACCAATGACCGACGCCTGCAAGACTTCCCACCAGCAACTCTACTACCACTCTCTCTCAAGTCAATTCAATTCAATTCAAAGGGCTTTATTGGCATGGGAGACATAAGTTTACATTGCCAAAGCAAATGGAATAAACTCTCTCTATCTCTCTCTCCCTCTGTCACAGCTCACTTAGCACCAAAGAAAACAAGGATGCAATTCAGGAAACCAATCAGTAAGAGGAATGAGCATGTGGGCTCAGAAATGACAATGTCCTCTACAGATACTGAGTCAGACAGAGGTGCACATAAACCACCCTGAATTTCAATCACACAGCATTATGTAATGACCTCTGCGTTTGCAAGAAAAAATATAAATCAACCCTTTCCCCTAGCAACGTACATCTTTACAACTTCCATTTCAGTTTCATTTACGAGACGAGGTTTTTATGGAGTGAATCTGTTTCATCATTATCACTATCATACCCAGCCATATCATTCCTTCATTGACTTTTAAGTTCATGATCTGCTGAAAGAGTAAGTGTTTTAAAGCACATTAGGCAGAATGCTAACCATTAAGTACAGGTAGGCTATAATATTCTGCCAGGTTTAAACTGGAAAACAATTACCTGAGACTTAGATGTAATTACATAGGCCAACTGAAGCTATAATATACTGCAGTCAGAAGGACACTGGTTCTGTCCTCGGTTGCAACACTCACTACCGAGTTCCAAACTGCCTCTGGAAGCAAGGTTAGCACAAGAACCGTTAGTCGGGAGCTTCATGAAATGGATTTCCATGGCCAAGTAGCCGCACACATGCCTAAGATCACCATGCGCAATGCTAAGTGTCAGCTGGAGTTGTGTAAAGCTCGCCGCCATTGGACTCTGGAGCAGTGGAAATGCGTTCTCTGGAGTGATGAAAAACGCTTCACCATCTGGCAGTCCGACAAACTAATCTGAGTTTGGCGGATGACAGGAGAACGCTACCTGCCCCAATGCATAGTGCCAACTGTAAAGTTTGGTGGAGGAGGAATAATGGTCTGGGGCTGTTTTTCATGGTTCGGGCTAGGCCCCTTAGTTCCAGTGAAGGAAAATATTAATGCTACAGCATACAATGACATTCTAGACAATTCTGTGCTTCCAACTTTTGGCAACAGTTTGGGGAAGGCCCTTTCCTGTTTCCGCATGACAACGGCCCCATGCACAAAGCGAGGTCCATACAGAAATGGATTGTCAAGATCGGTGTGGAAGAATTTGACTGGCCTGCACAGAGCCCTGACCTCAACCCCATCGAACACCTTTGGGATGAATTGGAACGCCCACTGCGAGCCAGGCCGAATCGCCCAACATCAGTGCCCAATGCTCTTGTCGCTGAATGGAAGCAAGTCCCCGCAGAAATGTTCCAACATCTAGTGGAAAGCCGTCCCAGAAGAATGGAGGCTGTTATAGCAGCAAAGGGGGGACCAACTCCATATTAATGCCCATGATTTTGGAATGAGATGTTCGACAAGCAGGTGTCCACATACTTTTGGTCATGTACTGTACCTCACTCTGGGATGTGTATGAGCAACTGACCTGGAAAGTCCAGCCAGCAGTGTTGTGTGGCTGTTTTGTCACAAGTTCAACTACTCCTGAGTTCACTCCTTTACTACAGCCACACAATGAGAGAGTCTGGCGAGACACGAAACCAAACAGCACACAATAGAGGAAGAAAATTTGCCACAAAATTATTATGTCTGAGTAATGGATTGCTGAACAATGACTTTGATGCCAAAATGCCACCAGCAAAATGGTGCATGAATGAAATGAATGCCGCATTGTTTATGCATTTCCATTTAGACAAGTAGAACACGTTCCTACAGCACCACACAAAGCTATGCAGCAGTTGGCAACACAATAAGAGTAATTATAAGAGAGCATGTAAAACTCTATTATGTCCAAAGAGAACACAGATGAGCTGGTGTAGCGTCGTCACTAGTCACAAAGTCATAAACCCTGCCAATTTCTACAATTTATCTTCTTAAAATGGGATTTTAAACCTAATCCTAACCTGAACCCTTACCTTCAATGCAGGACTTTTTCACAGTGCTAACCTTATGCCTAACCTTATTCTTCAGTTAAGACCAAAAAGCAATTTTTTGTTTTCAGGAATTTTTAAGATTCAGACAATTTTGACTTTGTGGCTGTGGTAACTAGTGGAAACCACACCTGTTATGGAAATGGTCCACGCTATCACCAGGACAAACACTGCACCCTCCAAGCATCCCACAGGAATTACTGTGATAGGTCTGCATACTGCTCACTGTTCAATCAGTTCAGGGTTAGAAAGCTAGTCCGCCCTCTCACCCATCCCTGAAAGCTAGTCCGCCCTCTCACCCATCCCTGAAAGCTAGTCCGCCCTCTCACCCATCCCTGAAAGCTAGTCCGCCCTCTCACCCATCCCTGAAAGCTAGTCCGCCCTCTCACCCATCCCTGAAAGCTAGTCCGCCCTCTCACCCATCCCTGAAAGTAGACTTTTTTGCAGTCAAGAGCAGCAAAAAGTTTGCAGTGTCACCAAGTACTGTGTAACCTGACATACTCTTCAGTAGGCTTTGATTTTCAATTGTTAGATATTACTGCACTGTTGGAGCTAGGAACACAAGCATTTCGCTACACAGGCAATAACATCTGCTAAATATGTATATGTGACCAATACAATTTGATTTGATTGATCATGCTGTTTATGTCAGGAGAAATAGGCCTCTCAGCCCTCCGTATGTTACTATATGATCTAGTAGGTCTTAAAGGAAAAAAGAACAGGGGTAAGAATAAGGGACTACGGTACTTGAAACCACCATCTGAAGCTCTTGTTGTTTGAAGTGTATTTAATTTCCACTTCTGTACATTCAATTAATTGAATATTTATTCCTGGATTTTCATCTGATATTAAAATGTTTTAGTTTACGTCACATTGTATAGCCTAGCAAACAAAAACGAAACAATGCGCTGCCTACACAAACCAAAAAACAACAACATTTTGACCCAACACTGATTTTAAATGTTTAGGTTCACAGTTCTGTTTCACACTTTCATCATTTACTTGCAATAGAAAAAGTATAGACCTAGGATACTTTTCTTAGCAACGAGGGTTGGTACAATTGTTTAACATACCGTATAGCCTATAATGCATAGATTATGCAGTAAAATTAGTTGTGCCATTCAATTACATATATTCATACCAAATGTCCGACCCAAGTGACCTGTCCAAATTCTAAGCATCCTGTGAATGAGCAGTTGCCTACCTGAGCACACATGGAGAATTCCAAGTAAAACCGCAATCCCAATAGAAATTGGTGACATTATTCAACGTCTCTCGTCTGAGAATATTGCTTGATTAATCCAAATTATTCGTGAAATAATTCAACAATCCACTCCTTCATAATCTTGATGTCAATTTCAAAACTGGTTTCAGAATTCTGAGAAAATTACGAAATAAAATAGTTAATGATTTGTTAATAGTAGTTTAATAATAAAAATGTTATTCCAACGTAGGTGACGTCTCAAAAGTAGTATTCCATGAATTGTTGAGAAATGTACCGAGAACAAACCACCCGCAAAATGGAAATAGGACGCGTGCTCTGCGCTGTATCAATAGTTCTTATAAACTGACGTGATATCCAAAAGCGATGTTTTTTTTAAACATGTTATTTAGGCAGATGTTTAGGACAGTTCTATTGCTTCCTGGAGTTTGTCATCCCGTCTCAGTCGTGCGTTCTCGTTTAACGGGCATCTGCATAATCCAATTCAAATAATCCTCTTCCCATTCATATGGTTAATAAAGTAAGGAAATGACAGACAACAATCCAGAGAGAAATCACCACAAGGTAATGTGTGCCAAAAGAAAACCAGTGGACGTCCGTTGTAAACCCCTCAGAGATTATGGATGTTCACATTCACATAATATCGGTCCGTTTTTGAATCTGTCACTTGACAACGGGAACTTCCGAAGTTTCTTTTCTCCGGGTTTAGCTAGGCAAAAGGCTGGAGACTGTAACCCGGATCATTGGTCGCGGATCACTCCTACTTTTCCATGAATTCAGCGGCCCTTGGGTTACTGAAGTTTTACTCCACAAAAGCGTATTTGAGTTTTCGAATCCCCTGTGTGCACCGCGGACCCCTTCACCTCGGGCAGGGGGGATTCGAATTCACATGCACGGCACTTCATTCACTGGAGCTGAATGCCTCGTCAAATGGTATATGCCATTCTCCCCCTTCAAGAAGCTTACAATTGGTTTTTCCAATTGAAGAAATTTAACCTCTTCCAGGCTGGATTGGAGAGCGCAGCGCAGCTCAGCCTTCAAATCTTTTCACTTACTGAGGTGACTGGTAACATTTATGTATGTAGCCTACCACACTACAGTTATGGTTGTTATTCATAATTCCCATGCATAATAAGAAATAATATGCCATTTAGCAGACGCTTTTATCCAAAGCGACTTACAGTCATGCGTACATAGATTTTTTATTTATTTTTGTGTATTGATGGTCCCGGGGATCGAACCCACTACCTTAGCGTTACAAGCGCCGTGCTCTACCAGCTGAGCTACAGAGGACCACATTCGATCATGCATGTGATAAACCTATAGGTAGCCTATGTGTGTGAACGGTAGATCAGGCCACAATGTGTAAAACTATTATAATACTTTTCCCTGTTCTTACAAATCTGGATTTTATACTAAGGAATAGCATATAATAATAATAATAATAATAATAATAATAATAATAATAATAATAATAATTATAATAATTATAATAACCATAATTATCATAATAATAATAATAATAACAATAATCATAATTATAATTATAATTGTATAATATAATAGTACATAACAGTCTACAATATAGAATAGAACAGAACGTATGAAAAATGTATGCACTCACTAATTGTACACGTCGCTCTGGATAAGAGCGTCTGCTAAATTACAAAAATGTAAAATGTAACATAAACCCTGGTTTGGTTGCCTTAAAGTTATTTCTATTCCCAAAAAAATCATTTAGAATAGAACAAACAAAAATAAAAGTATTAGGCGATGTTCTTTCAAAATAAATACACAGAAGCCGTGGGCTCTCAAATCATGACATATTTGGGTGCAATGCGCGATTAAAGCGAAGTTCCCACACAGTCGCGAGTCTCCAAACGGCTACAGTAGGGCAAAAGAGCGCTGTTGGCAATAGAACTGGCTGTTCTACACTCCGAATCCCATGCTTTGGCTTTCTGCTTGGACGAGATACAAATCTTAATCAGTCAATTAAAATTCACTTTAGGGGCGATTATCCTGGAACTACGTTTCCCTTAACCACGATCAAAGATTATATAATCTACTTTAAAATGTGTAAGATTTGCTAAACGAGAAAAACATAACCTAAATCGAATGTACCGTATTTACACGCTAAAACCTTCAGATAGCCCAAGTACTCTATTATTTATTGTAGGCATATTGTTTTTCCACTTAATAAGATAAAATATCCTCAAAATTGAATGACAAAATGTAGTCACTGTCTTTTCAATGCAGTTTACCATGTTCTTTTACATTTCATTAAAATTCTAGTGCAAAAATATCTAGTCTGTGATTTTAGACAATACTCCAGAGATGACAGATATTCATTAAAAAATATGGTTGAATTTGATTAATTTTATGAGTAAATGTGTTATGTAAATGTTTCCTGAAAAAAAATGACATTGATTACATGAATTAAGAATCTTAATAGAAAGTAATTTCATAGCCCATACAAACAGCCTATAATTTCAGCTCAGGCCCTCTCCTTTGAGGCCGTATTAGTTACCCAACAGCGCCCTCCAGTGAGAGTTAGTGGAACTCCTCCATCATGGGCATATCGCCATCTTTATCTGCGATGGAGCAGTTATTGACAACACACAGACTAAATTAATAAATGCTGAAAATGAAAATGAAAATGTATTATTATACCATAAGAACAACTGTAGCCTATCCACCCTTTTGTGTACAATGTGTTGATCTTAGTTACACTACCGTTCAAAAGTTTGGGGTAACTTAGAAATGTCCTTGTTTTCCATGAAAACATACATGAAATGAGTTTGAATAAGAAATATAGCAAATGTAGGAAATGTAGTCATTGACAAGGTTAGAAATAATGATTTTAAATTGAAATAATAATTGTGTCCTTCAAACTTTGCTTTCGTCAAATAATCCTCAATTTGCAGCAATTACAGCCTTACAGACTTTTGGCATTATAGTTGTCAATTTGTTGAGGTAATCTGAAGAGATTTCATCCCATGCTTCCTGAAGCACCTCCCACAAGTTGGATTGGCTTGATGGGCACTTCTTACGTACCATACGGTCAAGCTTCTCCCACAACAGCTCAATAGGGTTGAGATCCGGTGACTGTGCTGGCCACTCCATTATAGACAGAATACCAGCTGACTGTTTCTTCCCTAAATAGTTCTTGCATAGTTTGGAGCTGTGCTTTGGGTCATTGTCCTGTTGTAGGAGGAAATTGGCTCTAACCCAGCGCCATCCACAGGGTATGGCATGGCGTTGCAAAATGGAGTGATAGCCTTCCTTCTTCAAGATCCCTTTTACCCTGTACAAATCTCCCACTGTTCTGTGAAGGGAGTAGTACACAGCGTTGTACGAGATCTTCAGTTTCTTGGTAATTTCTCGCATGGAATAGCCTTCATTTCTCAGAACAAGAATAGACTGACGAGTTTCAGAAGAAAGTTATTTGTTTCTGGCCATTTTGAGCCTGTAATCGAACCCACAATTGCTGATGCTCCAGATTCTCAACTAGTCTCAAGAAGGCCAGTTTTATTGCTTCTTTAATCAGCACAACAGTTTTCAGCTGTGCTAACATAATTACAAAAGGGTTTTCTAATGATCAATTAGCCTTTTAAAATGATAAACTTGGATTAACAAACACAACATGCCATTGGAACACAGGACTGATGGTTGCTGATAATGGGCCTCTGTACGCCTATGCAGATATTCCATAAAAAAATCAGCCGTTTCCAGCTACAATAGCCATTTACAACATTAACAATGTCTACACTGTATTTCTGATCAATTTGATGTTATTTTAATGGACAAAAAAATTGGTTTTCTTTCGAAAACAAGGACATTTCTAAGTGACCCCAAACTTTTGAACGGTAGCGTAGTTAAGCCTAACTTTATGTAGGATGAGGAATAGAATGATCAGGAGGCCATACTGGCATACAGATTATGGCTAAAAGTGAGTCATTCAATCTCATTATCTCCTCTATTTCTCAGTCTCATTCAGTCCTCTCGATTTAGGTCTCAAATGTGATTCTACTCTTTTCTTTAACAAGTCTCTGTGTCTCAGTATTCTACACTGTGAAACTCCTGCCAGGCTGCCACCAATCCTTTAATTGCCCCGGTTCTGCCACTGGCTGCTCAGCTGAATACTTCCAAATGGAATTAAACTTTTCCTGGAGCCAACAGGAGAGAACAGTACAAGACTGAAACATACAGGCAATTATGGACCTTGGCTCCGTTGAGACCAGCAACATGGGGTCTGACTGAGAGGACTGTCATGTGGAGACCATTCACTGACTGCAGGCGGATGTGTTGTAAATTATTTTAGAAAGTGAAGAAGGACCATCCTACAAAACTGAGGTAGCTACAGTAACAATGTGATGTTGTGTCTACTGTGATACATCACCACGCCCTACTCCCTCCGAACATCACCCAACCTGGTGTCCAAGGTCTAAACCAGTCCCTGATTAGAGGGGAAAAGCAGCGGAACTGGCTTCCAGGTCCAGATTTGAATTTGAGGCACCAACAGAATATGAAGACAACTCAGATTTAAAAGATTTCTGAGAAGTAGGGAAGCAAACACAACACAAGCAGACAATAGCTCAGATATCATTTCAACAAATACTGAAAATATCTCTTTCTTTGGGCTCACTATCTTTTTCTTTGTTTTACTATTGACATTGGACTTGGAGCAAATTTGCTCTGTTTCCTCTCCATTGCCTATGACAGCCATCCATACAGTATCAGATGACAATCGCTGAGCTTCTCTCCGAGGAGGCAGCCTCTCCCGCGCATATCTCCTCTCTATCACAAAGCAGGCGACCTTGATCAGAGCATCACAGAGGCAGAGAAAATAACATATTTTTCTTGGCTGTGACAGCAGTGAGCCGGGAGAGTAGACAGTAAAGTGCTTTAAACTCCACAGCCATTTCGCCTTTCCTTGGCACAACCTCCATGAAGAGAAAACATAGCATGAAAGGACAGCCAACTTTTCTACCCTTCACTGCATCCCACTCCGGGAGAATATCAACTTGTGATATTTACAATAACTCAAACATTGTCCTCAATTACTAGGAAAAGGGATATATATGATGTCAGTAAATTCAAGCCAAAGTTTGGGATCAATTCATTTTAAAACCTCCAAGCTTCTCCAACCTTCGATAGAATTCACAGATAATTTGATTAGACTTACTGCGGAAGATGTGGTTACATTTCTGTGCCTTGCTGCCGTGGTACCTCAGAGGCAGGGCGTCTTGCTGGGGCCCCTGAGTCTTCCCCTGCTGTCTCTTACACCAGTGGGGCGTAAAGCTCCACAGACCAGCATGGCGAGGGGCCCCATGATGAGGACAGACCCCTAGCATCACCAGCAAGGCCAGCACCACCACCAGCAGAGATACAGGCTGCATGGTGCCTGCTGTAAAAACACAGATCCCACTGGGATAGATCCTTTCTACAGCCACGTCAACAGCAACAACTCACATCCAGGTCCTAGTCTGATATTCCCAAATCTGAGTAGTCCAGTGGTAGTTTAAGGTCCCAGTGTCAAGCAATGTGCCCAGTACCAGTATCCAAAATGCAGTTCCGGAAGAAGATGGCTGCCGTTTTACAGCCCTCTAACCAATTGTACTATTATGTGTGTTTTTCCGCGTTATTTGTAATTTATTTTGTACATAATGTTTATGCCATCGTCTCTTATAACCAAAGAGAGCTTCTGGATATCAGGACAGCGATTACTCACCTCGCGTTGGACGAACACTTTTTTTTCAACGAGGCCCTCTAAGGGGCCTCGAACACTTTTTTTTCAACGAGGCCCTCAACGAGGCCCTCTAACCAATTGTACTATTATGTGTGTTTTTCCGCGTTATTTGTAATTTATTTTGTACATAATGTTTATGCCATCGTCTCTTATAACCAAAGAGAGCTTCTGGATATCAGGACAGCGATTACTCACCTCGCGTTGGACGAACACTTTTTTTTCAACGAGGCGTTCGCGAAGGATATTCTACAGACTCCAGACAAGGCCCAGATCCCCGTCATTCGCGTGAGGAAGAGACGGAGATACCGTGGACGTAGGTCGGGGTGCCTTGTAAAGATCCGACGGCGAACGAGTAAACTGCCTCTCCCATCAATCCTATTAGCCAACGTTCAAGCTTTGGATAATAAAATGGACGATTTAAGATTACGGTTATCCTACCAACGGGACATTAAAAACTGTAATATCTTATGTTTCACGGAGTCGTGGCTGAATGACAACAATGACAACATTCAGCTAGCAGGCTATACGCTACATCGGCAGGACAGAACGGCAGACTCGGGTAAGACGAGGGGTGGCGGTCTCTGTATTTTTGTAAACAACAGCTGGTGCACAAAATCAAATACTAAGGAAGTCTCAAGGTTTTGCTCGCCTGAGGTAGAGTATCTTATGATAAGCTGTAGACCACACTATTTACCAAGAGAGTTTTCATCTATACTTTTCATAGCTGTCTATTTACCACCACAAACCAATGCTGGCATTAAGATTGCACTGAATGAGTTGTACAAGGCCATTAATCAACAGGAAAACGCTCATCCAGATGCAGCGCTCCTAGTAGCAGGGGACTTTAATGCAGGGAAACTTAAATCCGTTCTACCTCATTTCTACCAGCATGTTAAATGTGCAACCAGAGGGGAAAAAACTCTAGACCACCTTTACTCCACACACAGAGACGCATACAAAGCTCTCCCTCGCCCTCCATTTGGCAAATCTGACCATAACTCTATCCTCCTGATTCCTGCTTATAAGCAAAAACTGAAGCAGGAAGCACCAGTGACTCGGCTAATAAAAAAGTGGTCAGATGACGCAGATGCTAAGCTACAGGACTGTTTTGCTAGCACAGACTGGAACATGTTCAGGGATTCTTCAGACAGCATTGAGGAGTACACCACATCAGTCACTGGCTTCATCAATAAGTGCATCGATGATGTCGTCCCCACAGTGACCGTACGTACATACCCCAACCAGAAGCCATGGATTACAGGAAACATCCGCACTGAGCTAAAGGGTAGAGCTGCCGCTTTCAAGGAACGGGACTCTAACCCGGACGCTTATAAGAAATCCCGCTATGACCTCCGACGAACCATCAAACAGGCAAAGAGTCAATACAGGTCTAAGATTGAATCATACTACACTGGCTCTGACGCTCGCCGGATGTGGCAGGGCTTGAAAACTATTACAGACTACAAAGGGAAGCACAGCCGCGAGCTGCCCAGTGACACAAGCCTACCAGACGAGCTAAACCACTTCTATGCTCGCTTCGAGGCAAGCAACACTGAAGCATGCATGAGAGCACCAGCTGTTCCGGACGACTATGTGATCACGCTCTCCGTAGCCGATGTGAGTAAGACTTTTAAGCAGGTCAACATTCACAAGGCCGCAGGGCCAGACGGATTACCAGGACGTGTACTCCGAGCATGTGCTGACCAACTGGCAAGTGTCTTCACTGACATTTTCAACATGTCCCTGACTGAGTCTGTAATACCAACATGTTTCAAGCAGACCACCATAGTCCCCGTGCCCAAGAACTCTAAGATAACCTGCCTAAATGACTACCGACCCGTGGCACTGACGTCTGTAGCCATGAAGTGCTTTGAAAGACTGGTCATGGCTCACATCAACAGCATAATCCCAGAAACCCTAGACCCACTCCAATTTGCATACCGCCCCAACAGATCCACAGATGATGCAATCTCTATCGCACTCCACACTGCCCTTTCCCACCTGGACAAGAGGAACACCTACGTGAGAATGCTATTCATTGACTACAGCTCAGCATTCAACACCATAGTGCCCTCAAAGCTCATCACTAAGCTAAGGATCCTGGGACTAAACACCTCCCTCTGCAACTGGATCCTGGACTTCCTGACGGGCCGCCCCCAGGTGGTAAGGGTAGGTAACAACACATCTGCCACACTGATCCTCAACACGGGGGCCCCTCAGGGGTGCGTGCTCAGTCCCCTCCTGTACTCTCTGTTCACCCATGACTGCATGGCCAGGCACGACTCCAACACCATCATTAAGTTTGCCGACGACACAACAGTGGTAGGCCTGATCACCGACAACGATGAGACAGCCTATAGGGAGGAGGTCAGAGATCTGGCCGTGTGGTGCCAGGACAACAACCTCTCCCTCAACGTGACCAAGACAAAGGAGATGATTGTGGACTACAGGAAAAAAAAGAGGACTGAGCACGCCCCCATTCTCATCGACGGGGCTGTAGTGGAACAGGTTGAGAGCTTCAAGTTCCTTGGTGTCCACATCACCAACGAACTATCATGGTCCAAACACACCAAGACAGTCGTGAAGAGGGCACGACAAAGCCTATTCCCTCTCAGGAGACTAAAAAGATTTGGCATGGGTCCTCAGATCCTCAAAAAATTCTACAGCTGCACCATCGAGAGCATCCTGACTGGTTGCATCACCGCCTGGTATGGCAACTGCTTGGCCTCTGACCGCAAGGCACTACAGAGGGTAGTGCGTACGGCCCAGTACATCACTGGGGCAAAGCTCCCTGCCATCCAGGACCTCTATACCAGGCGGTGTCAGAGGAAGGCCCTCAAAATTGTCAAAGACTCCAGTCACCCTAGTCATAGACTGTTCTCTCTGCTACCGCACGGCAAGCGGTACCGGAGTGCCAAGTCTAGGTCCAAAAGACTTCTCAACAGCTTCTACCCCCAAGCCATAAGACTCCTGAACAGCTAATCATGGCTACCCGGACTATTTGCACTGCCCCCCCACCCCATCCTTTTTACGCTGCTGCTACTCTGTTAAGTATTTATGCATAGTCACTTTAACTCTACCCACATGTACATATTACCTCAACTAGCCGGTGCCCCCGCACATTGACTATGCAACGGTACCCCCCTGTATATATAGCCTCCCTACTGTCACTTTATTCTATTGTATATATAGCCTCCCTACTGTCACTTTATTTTTTACTTCTGCTCTTTTTTTTCTCAACACTTTTTTGTTGTTGTTTTATTCTTACTTTTTTGTTTAAAATAAATGCACTGTTGGTTAAGGGCTGTAAGTAAGCATTTCACTGTAATGTCTGCACCTGTTGTATTCGGCGCATGTGACCAATAAAATTTGATTTGATTTGATTTCATTGCCTGCCATTTTCAATACAAAGAGAAGAATCCACCTTGGCTTAATTGGTGACAGGCCTATTCTTCCAAATACAGGCTCTACTTGAGAAAACGGTCATAAAGCACCATGCAGAGAGAACTATGAGATCCAATGGCATTTCAGGGTTAAACTCAAAGAGATGAAAAGGGGCCAAAGCAGCCCCAAAAAAGACTAGCAAATTAGATCCTGGACAGCAATTTAGACTAGTGTTCTTGATACATTTATCACCCTACGGTCCAGCCAAATCCTCCTCACACCCCTGCAGACTCTCCACAGACTCTCCACGTCCACAGCTAGTGTTTCCCCCAGTGTATGATGGGATCTTAATGAGAGGCACACTGTGATCAACACTATATACAATGTGCATGGTGGAGTTCATTCACTCCTCCCTCTCGCTCACTACCCCCAGCCAACTCAATGGACAGGCCTTCTTCTATCCTCTCCTCTTTCCGTCCTATTCTTCCTGATAACTCTCTTTTCTTTTTAATATTCAAAGGGATTTTGTGGACGTTTCTTATTTTATTGTGATGTGGTGTGTGTGTGTGTGTGTGTGTGTGTGTGTGTGTGTGTGTGTGTGTGGAGCGGGACGGGGGACCCTGCAGACCGCATGCTGTGTGTCCCTTTCAGGCGTGTTGGACCCTTCACAAAGCCCGGGCCGCCCCATCCCAGAGGTGACTGAGAGGGTGACACAGGCGGGGCCTGGCGAGGGAGCCCACATCCCCCTGACTAAGGCTATTTAATACCTTTCATTCCCACACTATCACTTTGCAAAACAAGATGACATAAAACAAAAAACTTTCCCCCGGAAAAAGATACTCCCCATTGAGATGCAAACACAGTGACCCCCGCCCCAAAGACAGAAACACAAGAAAGTTATCTTCCTCCCCAGAGAGCAATGCATCTTGGGAATGTATACTCCACTGCCTGAGAAGTATTGCGGCATGACTCTATAATATAATGTGAGAATAAAGCTTGTGCAGTTGCAGAGTCACCTTGGGCTGAGTGAGTCTCTGGATCCTGACCAGGCTTCCCCCTGCTCACTCCTCTCATCCTTTTATCATTCACATTTTGTCCTTGGTGAAGTAATCATCCCTTTATTTATTTAGAAAGGCTTCTTTTTTTAAACTTTTTTAAACAGGAATTCTAATTCCCTGGCTTTTGTCAGGCGGTGGTGGGCACCTCGTCTCCAAGGTGTTTAGGAAAGATAAACACGAATAACTTTATGAGTCAGAGCCAGGGTTTGTGTTTGATAGAGCACTTTCAATGGTTTACAGACAATCCCAAAATGGCTGCAGGGTTTACGTGTCTCTGTGTCTGTTTGGGGGCTGTGAACCAGTTTAAATCAGATGTGAGCCTCTATCTGAGATGACTGATGGTACAACTGGTGACCGCAGTGTCCTCCATAAGGAAAGGGGATGCTCTTATGTTTATGGACACCCTGGAATGTAGAGGGATAGAGAGGTTGGGAGACTGGAATGAGTACACTGTCTGGCTGACAGCATCGATTTACAGAAGCATCTCCTAGTACAAGTTCCCCTCTCTTCTCTTTAGACACCACCTCCAGACCAGTAGATGAGCAGAAACCCAGTGGTGCAGACTGATAGGATTACCCATGTCCGATTATGTGCATTCTATCACTTCCTCTCGGATAGAATAACCCTGTCTTTTTTTTCACTACTTCCTGTAGGCAGTAACTAGTGTATTATTGATGCATAATGTCATGTTGGTGACATGACTCTCAGAGATACTGTACATCATCTGGAACGGAGAGGCCTCTGTGTCACAAAGTGGATTTATTGAGAAAGAAGAGGATCGTCTTTATTCTACACTGTGGTCCTCTTGAGAGATATACAGATTCCAGTGGCATGACAGATACAGTACTTAGCATTAGCTGGAGGACGGAGCAGGAAGTGGGGTGAGTGAGGAGGACAGACTACATCTCAAGCTGTCTCAGACTGAAGTATTTGTACTCAGAGGGAGATGACCTGGAGTCATGAGGAAGTAACAAATCATACTGGTGTCACTGTACTCCTCCAGCTGCAATGGGAGCCTGCAAATCATCTCTGATTGGACGTTGAGGGAGTGGTGTGGATCAAAACGCACAACACAGACTATAAGCATCCTTATGAGACTATCAATGCTCACATCACGCAACACTAATATACTGCATCAAATTAAATATTTCAGAATTCAGAAATTGACAAATGGCATGTGAACAGTATACATTTACTCCATCTGTTTCTTAAAAGCTACAAATGTGCAATACATCTCTGTTAATAGCTGTACATCAGAATATAATGTTCTTAACATTCAAACATTTAGAACTAACACGTCGTAACGGTAAAGACTAATCTCTCAGGCACATAATAAATCACAGGAACATGATGTCGAGCTTTCACCCTGCTAGACGGTCTGACACATACAGTAGATAGGAGATACACAAGATATACTGAAGGTCTAAGGCCTCAGACAGAGGCTTCTAACCCTGACATAGAGGGAGATCCAGAGTCTTATGGACAGGGACACATGGGCAGATTCAGTAGGGAGTGGATGTGAAATACTAAATGTAGTCCTGTCATCTCCCTCCCTGGAACACAGAGAGCTCTCTCTCTCTCTCTCTCTCTCTCTCTCTCTCTCTCTCTCTCTCTCTCTCTCTCTCTCTCTCTCTCTCTCTCTCTCTCTCTCTCTCTCTCTCTCTCAATTCAATGGGCTTTATTGGCATGAGAAACATATGTTTACATTGCCAAAGCAAATGGAATAGACAATAAACAAAAGGGAAATAAACAAGGGTAACATTACACTCACAAAAGTTAAGAAAAATATATAGACATTTCAAATGTTATATTATTGGCTATGTACAGTGTTGTAACAATGTGCAAGTAGTTGAAGTATGAAAGGGAAAATAAATAAACAGATAAATATAGTTATTTGTGGGTCTGTGTAATCTGAGGGAAATATGTGTCTCTTATGTGGTCATTCATTTGGCAGGAGTTTAGGAAATGTAGCGTGTCTTCTCTCGAGAGCCAGGTCTGCCGATGGCGGCCTTTCTCAATAGCAAGGCTACGCTCACTGAGTCTGTACATAGTCAAGGATTTTCTTAATTTGGGGTCAGTCACAGTGGTCAGGTATTCTGCCACTGTGTACTCTCTGTTTAGGGCCAGATAGCATTCCAATTTGCTCTGTTTTTTGGTTGATTCTTTCCAGTGTGTCAAATAGTTATCTTTTTGCTGTCTCATAATTTGGTTGGGTCTAAATGTGTTTCTGTCCTGGAAGGAGGGGAAAAAGTCAGTGGGATTTTCTGATCATTGTTTAATAATAGAGGTGGTGTTCATTAATGATGTAAAACCCAAAAGTGCATACTGGCATTTTAATATAACTTTATTGAGTGATGCTCACTTCAGGAAATGTTTTAGTTTTTTCTGGGAGAGGTGGAGGTCTCAAAAGGCCAGTTTTGTATCCCTTCAACCGTGGTGGGATATAGGGGAAATCCAGATTCAACAATTCTGTAATCAATACACGAGGAATGTCACCAAGGATATCACCAGATCAATGAAAGCCCTAGAGACTGAAATAGTGGAACTCATGACGTTAGTTGAGACCACAGGAGATCGAGGTCATACTCAGGCCCTCAAGAGGAAAAAAGCTGCATTGGCAGACCTGCTGGGTATCAGAGCACAGGGGGCATTGGTGAGAAGTACGTTTCAGGGAATCTCTGAAATGGATGCCTCATCCAAATTTTTCTTTGGTTTAGAGAAAAAGAATGGACAAAGAATAATTATTCATTGTCTCAAATCAGCTGTTGGACAGGAGCTCACTAGCCCTAGTGAAATTAGAAAGAGGGCAGTAGAGTTCTATGCTGAGCTCTACAAGTGTGAGTACAAAGAGGATAAAACAGTGACATAGCAGTTCCTTGATGGGCTCCCACCGGTGGCTGCAGAAGCTCAGGTTGAGCTAGAGCAACCATTGTCTTTGCAGGAGCTATACACTGCATTAAAAGGCATGGAAAATGGAAGGGCACCAGGCATTGATGGGCTTCCCGGTGACTTTTTATTATTATTTTTGGGATATGTTGGGAGAGGATTGGCTAGCAGTAGTTAATGATAGTTTAACAGGAGGGTTACTACCAATAAGCTGCAGAAGGGCTGTCCTCACCCTACTTCCCAAAAAGGGTGACCCTAGGGAGGTGAAGAACTGGAGGCCGGTGGCTTTATTGTGCACTGATTATAAGATCCTGTCAAAGGCTTTGTCCAACAGGCTGATGGAGGTGATGGGGCAAATCATATGGACCAGTCCTACTGTATTCCTGGCAGGCAGATAGGGGATAACATTTCTCTGATTCGTGATTTTTTGGACGTCTCTAGGGCTATTGTGTTGGATGCTGGTCTACTTTCAATTGATCAGGAAAAGGCATTTGGTCGAGTTGAACATCAATACTTATGGCACACTTTTGAGGCGTTTGGGTTCAGCTCTGGTTTTATTGCAGGCAATTATTGTGGATTTCTTTTGGGATAAATATCATTGGGTTCCACAAAGTGTTTTGTATTTGTCAAAAGAGGAGGGGGGACAAGGTCTTGTACATCTTGCTAGTAGGGCTGCTGCTTTCCGGTTTCAGTTTATTCAAAGGTTGCTTTATGGACCGGAAAATGTGGTTTGGAGAGGGGTGGCAGCTCTTGTATTAAAGCAGGTTGGGGGATTAGGTTTAAAGAAGGCTTTATTTTTGGTTGATAGTAGCCAGATTTCTAGGGAGGGAGTACCTCCGTTTTACAGAGGCCTTCTTAGTGTCGTGGAGCATAATGAAGGTGTCCAGACGAACTTCAGTGGAGTCAGTGCATTGGCTGTTGGAGGAACCTCTGGTGTATGGGGCAAGACTGGATTGTACAACTGCAGCTGTTCCACATTTCTCCAAGATTCTGGTGAAAGGCAAAATCATCACCTTAAAACAGTTAATGGCCATGGCTGGGCCCGCCTTAATGGATGGAAGACGGGTGGCTGAACATTTGGGGGTGAGGTCGGAAAGGATTGTCGGACAACTGCTGGGAAGCTGCAGGAAGGCTCTATCAGCAGAAGAGTGGGGTATGCTGAATAGTCACAAGAAGAAGTTACAAGATGAAAACATCTCATTTCCAATGGGACTACACCCAATATCCCAGAGTCAGAAAGAAAGGCGTTAGTACTGGCTTTGAGAGGGTTGGAAGAGGTGGGTTTGGATGAGGTGAATGGGAAAGACTTATATAGGGGGTGTGTCAAGGTGTTGAATAAAGATACATTGAAAAATAGAAAAGACACTCCATGGAGGGTAAAATTGGGCATTGATGACAAGGTAAAGCCAGCATTGATAGCACTGTACAAGCCACCGTTACAAAAGGGTACTGGGGATATGCAATGGAGGGTTTTGCATGGCATCATTGCAGTTAATGCTTTTGTTTCTGTTATTAACTCAGATGTTGGAGATGGATGTCCTTTTTGTAATATAAGAGAAACAATCATTGTTTAAAGCTGTAGGGGAGATTTTCAATAACACTGTTTTTATTTTGGGGTTTCAATATAGTAAGCAACAGAAAAGAAAATGTCAACTGTTAAATTTTATTTTGGGACAAGCTAGTAGGAAACATAAGATAGGAACGGGATATGGGCAGGATGTAAGATGTGTTTTTAAAAGATTAGTGAAAGCGAGAATAAAAGTGGATTTTGAGTTCTTCTCGGCTGTAAAATATCTCCCATTGTTTGAGGAGAAGTGGGCCTACGAAGGAGTGGTTTGTTTTGTGGAGGAGGGGAAACTTTATTTTGTTGATGAAATGAGTTGAATGTATATGTTTTTTTGTATTTTATTTAATTTATTTTTATTTTCATTTAGGAATGACATGTGTTGTTTCATTTCGGAAAAGGCAGTGTGCCATTATTTATGTTAACTTGAGTATAAAATAAAGGTTTTATAAAAACTCTCTCTCTCTCCCTGGAACACAGAGCTCTCTCTCTCTCTCTCTCTCTCTCTCTCTCTCTCTCTCTCTCTCTCTCTCTCTCTCTCTCTCTCTCTCTCTCTCTCTCTCTCTCTCTCTCTCTCTCTCTCTCTCTCTCTCTCTCTCTCTCTCTCTCTCTCTTCTCTCTCTCTCTCTCTCTCTCTCTCTCTCTCTCTTCTCTCTCTCTCTCTCTCTCTCTCTCTACGAACAATGTCAACATCACATTGAAGAAACGCCAGAGAAAGAAAGACAGGGAATGTCTCCTGTCAACATCACATTGAGGAAACGCCAGAGAAAGACAGGGAATGTCTCCTGTCAACATCACATTGAGGAAACACCAGTGAAAGACAGGGAATGTCTCCTGTCAACATCACATTGAGGAAACGCCAGAGAAAGACAGGGAATGTCTCTTGTCAACATCACATTGAGGAAACGCCAGTGAAAGACCGGGAATGTCTCCTGTCAACATCACATTGAAGAAACGCCAGAGAAAGACAGGGAATGTCTCCTGTCAACATCACATTGAGGAAACGACGGAGAAAGACAGGGAATGTCTCCTGTCAACATCACATTGAGGAAACGCCAGTGAAAGACAGGGAATGTCTCCTGTCAACATCACATTGAGGAAACGCCAGAGAAAGATAGGGTGGATACGTAAAGGAAATGATGCACAGCAGAGAGAAAGAAAAGACAAACAGCACAATGAAGACATTCTTCCGCTCACTACAGACTCTCTGTTCAGTCTTTCAGACATGATAAAAAGACAGGGTCTCTTCAGAGAGGACACGATGGCAAGCTAAACAAATCTGTTTCTGTTTTGTCATTGAGGGAGTGCCCCAATGCATGACGCCACTGTGAAGAACAGGGAGAAAGAGAGAGAAAGCAGACAGAGGAGACAGAGAAAGAGAGGGAGAGAGAGGGGGGAGAGGGAGAGGGGGGGGAGAGGGAGAGAGGGGATAGAGGGAAAGGATAGAGAGAGTGAGAGAGAGGGAGAGGATAGAGAGGGAGAGAGAGGGAGAGGATAGAGAGAGGGAGAGAGAGGGAGAGGATGGAGAGAGGGAAAGGATAGAGAGAGGGGGAGATGAGGGAGAGGGAGAGAGGGGGAGATGAGGGAGAGGGAGAGAGGGGGAGAAAGGGAGAGGATAGAGTGAAGGAGAGAGAGGGAAAGGATAGAGAGAGGGAGAGAGGGGAGAGGATAGAGAGAAGGGGAGAGGAGAGAGCGGGAGAGAGAGAGGGGGAGAGAGGGAGAGGATAGAGAGAGGGAAAGAGAGGGAGAGGATATAGAGAGGGAGAGAGAGGGAAAGGATAGAGAGAGGGAGAGGATAGAGAGAGGGAGAGAGAGGGAAAGGATAGAGAGAGGGAGAGAGGGAGAGGATAGAGAGAGGGAAAGAGAGGGAAAGGATAGAGAGAGGGAGAGAGGGAGAGGATAGAGAGAGGGAGAGGATAGAGAGAGGGAGAGGATAGAGAGAGGGAGAGGATAGAGAGAGGGAGAGGATAGAGAGAGGGAGAGGATATAGAGGAAGAGAGGGGGAGGTTCGCGGGATGCCACAGTGAGGCTAGGGGCACAATGAGGGGTAGGGTGATAAACAGGCTGTTGCTTCTCCGCTTGCCTGCGCAGACTGAATCCCCCTCTCCCAGGGTCTTTTAATGGGTCTCACATTAGCTTCTGTTTAGCGTCAGCACCAACATGGCCCGTGGAGACTGGTTAAAATAAGCCTGCTATCATGGCAACAACAACAAAACACAGTCAGTCTCCTGTACATTTCCTGCAATTTTATTTTGACGTAAGATGTTATTGTGGCCAGACTACAGGCCCTGTCATTCGTTTATCGTCTGTATTTGTTCATTCTTAAGACCTCCGTGTCCCACTAAGGAGAGGTTTGGTTTCATGCATCAGGAATACAACTGTGCATAGAGCGGTGTGAGTTATGAACACTATGAGACACTGCCGGGTGTTAAATAAATAATAATAATAATAAATAAAGGTGCTCAACATTACAGATTGATATGTTCCACATCTCCACTGTGACTGTACTCTAGTCTACGGTAGCCAATTTGTGTATTGCCATGCATGGCTGCACTGGCTTAACAGGCTGACAAGATTTTAACACAATTAGAGGAAACAAAATTGTCTCCGCTGACTCTCGCTGGGACTCACTCTCTCCTCTCATTGTCATGTCACAGCTTGTTGAATGACCAGCACTCTGCTCCTGTCCCCTCTCTCTCTCCTCTCTTTCTCCCTCATAGAGATGCATGGTGGCAGAAACAAGTGGCATTGTGTTTTCATGCTTAATTGGCTTAATTGGTTTAGTGGCTGGAGGGGTTTTAATGACAGAGAGAGAGAGGGAGAGCAGTAACTGAGCCAAGGGATGTTTTTGTCTTCACCTCTATTGGGCCCTCATCCCAATGGTCTCCTCAGCCAATCAGAGCATGGCAAGCTGCTGGACAAGACCCTGACCAGGAGTGGAGGTCTTTAAGTATAACAAACCCAGTGATCTCATGGTGAATAATGTCACAATGTTGTTCATTTACCTCTTAGTTACATTTATGCTTCATTAATTACCAGTGTTCTGTTCTTTTCAGTACTTTGTAACAGTCAAGAAATAAGTAATTACTAAATATGCTGACAAAGAAACAGGTTGAACACCAAATTACTGGGTTTTAGTCAGGCAAAATGTTCTTTAATGTCTGCCAGCAAATCATTATTTTATAATCTCACAATAAAGAGGGATTTTACAGCACATTGGGCTAAAGAATAGATTAGCTTCAGAAGCCTGTGATAAAGCTTAGCATTGTTATTAATTTTACCAGACTGTCAGAAAAATTGAAAGAAAATGTAGGAAACGTTGACATCTTAAATCAGTGACAAAAGAGCTGAGTTTCCTGCCAGGCCAGCAGACTGAAAGGAATAGAGAGAGAGTGTGTGAGAGAGAGAGAGAGAGAGAGAGAGAGAGAGAGAGAGAGAGAGAGAGAGAGAGAGAGAGAGAGAGAGAGAGAGAGAGAGAGAGAGAGAGAAAGAGAGAGAGAGAGAGAGAGAGAGAGAGAGAGAGAGACGAGGCCATGTGATGAGGAAGAGGGGAGGAGGAGAAGGGGGAGGAGGAGGAAAGAAAGAGAGAGAGAGTAAGGGAGAGACGTGGCCATGTGGTGGGGGAGGAAGAGAGGGAGGAGAAGGGGGAGGAAGAGGGGGAGGAGGAGAATGGGGGGGCTCATTATGCAGACGAATCTCCACAGCTTCATGATGAGGTTGTCAGGGTAGCCTGACAACCAGGGTGAGTGTGTGCCTCCAAACAAAGCTATCGCTCGATGAGGTTATTCAACTGCTATTGCTGACTCATGCGCTACCTTTTAAGGGATGTCATGCTTGCCATTTGTCAAGGGAAGATGGCGTCGACAGACATGGCAGCTCTGCTTCTAGCTCCTAAGCAACTTTGGAGTATTTTTTTTTTGTGTGTGTTATTTCTTACATTATTAGTCCAGAACGTTTTTTGTGTTATTACATACAGCTGGAAATAACTTTTGGATATCAGAGAGGCGGTAACTCACCAGCATTACGACCAGAAATACGACTTTCCCGAATTGGATCCTTTGTTTGTACCCCCCCCCCCCCCCCCCCCAGGGTAATTGAACTTATGCCAGAGGCTGCTCCAAGACGCCGCCGGCGGAGAAGAGGTATTCGGAGTGGACTTCTAGTCCGACTCAGGAAGCGTGCACACCATCCACCGCTTCCGAGTGTCCCTGGACAATAAAGTAGCTCAAGGCGAGGATCTCGCTCCAGAGAGACATCAGGGACTGTAATATACTCTGTTTCACGGAATCATGGCTCTCTCCGGATATACTGTCCCCATCCATACAGCCAGCAGGGTTCTCAGTACATCACGCAGACAGGAATAAAGAACTCTCCGGGAAGAAGAAAGGCGGTGGTGTATGTTTCATGATTAACTACTCATGGTGTGATTGTGATAACGTAGAGGAACTCAAGTCCTTTTGTTCACCCAACATAGAATACCTCACAATCAAATACCAACCGTATTACCTCCCAAGAGAATTCTCTTCGGTTATAGTCACAGCCGTGTATATTCCCCCTCAAGCCGATACCACAACGGCCCTCAAGGAACTACACTGGACTTTGTGCAAACTGGAAACCACATATCCTGAGACCGCATTTATTGTAGCTGGGGATTTTAACAAAGCAAATTTGAGGAAAACACTACCGAAGTTCTATCAACACATTGCCTGTAGTACTCGCGCATCAATAACTCTCGACCATTGTTACTCCCCCGTCCGGGATGGCTACAAGGCCCTCCCCCGCCCTCCCTTTGGCAAATCAGATCATAGTGCTAAGGTCTATTCAATGCTGGTCTGGCCAATCGGAATCCATGCTTCAAGATTGTTTTGATCACGTGGACTGGGATATGTTCCAGGTTGCCTCTGAGAATAACATTGATGTATACACGGACACGGTGACTGAGTTTATCAAGAAGTGTATAGGGGATGTTGTTCCCACTGTAACTATTAAAACCTACCGGATTTAACCACGACAAGGTGACTGGGAATATGACGTCTTACTCCCGGACAAGCTAAACACTTTCTTCGCCCAATTTGAGGATAACACAATGCCACCGACGCGGCCCGCTCCCAAGAACTGTGTGCTTTCGTTCTCCGTGGCCGACGTGAGTACACGTCCTCAGAGCATGCACAGACCAGCTGGCTGGAGTGTTTACGGACATATTCAATCTCTCCCTATCCCAGTCTGCTGTCTCCACTTGCAAAGCAAAGGTAACTGAACTAAATGACTATCGCCCCATAGCACTCACTTCATCATGAAGTGCTTTGATAGGCTAGTTAAGTATCATATCACCTCCACCTTGCCTGACTCCCTAGACCCACTTCAATTTGCATACCGCCCCAATACATCCACAGATGATGCAATCGCCATTGCACTGCACACTGCCCTATCCCATCTGGACAAGAGTAATACCTATGTAAGAACGATGTTCATTGACTATAGCTCAGCCTTCAACACATAGTACCCTCCAAGCTCATCATTAAGCTCAGGGCCCTGGGTCTGAAACCCGCCCTGTGCAACTGGGTCCTGGACTTCCTGACGGGTGCCCCCAGGTGGTGAAGGTAGGAAACAACACCTCCACTACGCTGATCCTCAACACTGGGGCCCCACAAGGGTGCGTGCTCAGCCCCCTCCTGTACTCCCTGTTCACCCATGACTGCGTGGCCACGCACGCCTCCAACTCAATCATCAAGTTTGCAGATGACAACAGTAGTAGGCCTTATTACCAACAATGGTGAGACAACCTACAGGGAGGAGGTGAGGGCCCTGGAGGAGTGGTGCCAGGAAAATAACCTCTCCTTCAACATCAACAAAATGAAGGAGCTGATTGTGGACTTCAGGAAACAGCAGAGGGAGCACGCCCGTATCCACATCGACGGGACCGCAGTGGAGAAGGTGAAAAGCTTCAAGTTATTCGGAGTACACATCACTGACAATATGAAATGGTCCACCCAAACAGCGCCTCTTCAACATCAGGGGGCTGAAGAAATTTGGCTTGGCCACTAAGACCCTCACAAACTTTTACAGATGCACAATTGAAAGCATCCTGTCAGGCTGTATCACCGCCTGGTACGGCAACTGCACCACCCGCAACTGCAGGGCTCTCCAGAGGGTGGTGCGGTCTACACAACGCATCACCCCGGGCACACTGCCTGCCTTCCAGGACACCTACAGCACCCGATGTCACAGGAAGGCCAAAAAGATAATCCGAGCGACGGCCTGTTCACCCCATTATCATCCAGAAGGCGAGGTCAGTTCAGGAGCATCAAAGCTGGGACCGAGAGACTGAAAAACAGCTTCTATCTCAAGGCCATCAGACTGTTAAATAGCCATCACTAGCCGGCTACCACCCGGTTACTCAACCCTGCACCTTAGAGGCTGCTGCCCTATGTACATAGACATGGAATCATTGGTCACTTTAACAATGGGACACTGGTCACTTTAATAATGTTTACATACTGCTTTACTCATTTCATATGTATATACTGTATTCTACTGTATTTTAGTCAATGCCATTCTGACATTGATCATCCTAATATTTATATATTTCTTAATTCTATTATTTTACTTTTATATTTGTGTGTATTGTTGTGAATTGTTAGATACTACTGCTCTGTTGGAGCTAGGAACACAAGCATTTCACTACACCCGCAATAACATCTGCTAAATATGTGTATGTGACCAATAACATTTGATTTGATGTGATCTGTTCTGTGTGGGCAAAAATGAAGCTATGCAGTATACTTTTTAAATCCGGTGTCTGTTTTTGAAGAAACTAGCCTTGATAAGAGATGCTAAAATGCTGTGAGTGCTGCCGCATAGCCATTGGTTGTCAAGGTCAGCTGGATAAAGACATGGGGTGTTTCTCAAAATGCAAATTGGACAACGGGAGGATCGGACTATGAGTCCAAATCAAAGTATGCAAAACGGAGCACGGAGGGCTCCATTTTTACATATTTTGAAGCATGCATCGATGAAAGCTTCAACAGAAAGTACAGTGCATTCGGAAAGTATTCAGATCCCTTCCCTTTTTCCACATTTTGTTACCTTACAGCCTTATTCTAAAATGGATTAAATACATTTCTTTCAGCAATCTACACACAGTACACCATCATGACAAAGCGAAAACAAATGTATGAGAAAAATATAAAACAGAAATACCTTATTTACATAAGTATTCAGACCCTTTGCTCTGAGACTCTAAAAAGAGCTCAGGTGCATCCTATTTCCATTGATCATCCTTGAGATGTATCTACAACTTGATTGGGGTCCACCTGTGGTAAATTCAATTGATTGGACATGATTTGGAAAGGCACACACCTGTCTATATAAGGTCCCACAGTTGACAGTGCATGTCAGAGCAAAAACCAAGCCATGAGATCAAAGGAATTGTCCGTAGAGCTCCAAGACAGGATTGTGTCGAGGCACAGATCTGGGGAAGGGTCCCAAAACATTTCTGCAGCATTGAAGGTCCCCAAGAACAAAGTGGCCTCCATCATTCTTAAATGGAAGAAGTTTGGAACCACCAAGACTCTTCCTAGAGCTGGCCGCCCGGCCAAACTGAGCAATCGGGGGAGAAGGTCCTTGGTCAGGGAGGTGACTAAGAACCCAATGGTCACTCTGACAGAGCTCCAGAGTTCCTCTGTGGAGATGGGAGAACCTTCCAGAAGGACAACCATCTCTGCAGCACTCCACCAATCAGGCCTTTATGGTAGAGTGGCCAGACAGACATCTACTTAGTAAAAGGCACATGACAGCCCACTTGGAGTTTGCCAAAAGGTACCTAAAGGACTCTTAGACCATGAAAAACAAGATTCTCTGGTCTGATGAAACCAAGATTGAACTCTTTGGACTGAATGCCAAGTGTCACGTCTAGAAGAAACCTGGCTCCATACCTACGGTGAAGCATGGTGGTGGCAGCATCATGCTGTGGGGATGTTTTTCAGCGGCAGGGACTAGGTGACTAGTCAGGATTGAGGGAAAGATGAACGGAGCAAACTACAGAGATCCTTGATGAAAACCTGCTCCAGAGCACACAGGACCTCAGACTCAGGACCTTCACCTTCCAACAGGACAAAGACCCTAAGCACACAGCCAAGACAATGCAGAAGTGGCTTCGGGACAAGTCTCTGAATGTCCTTGAGTGGTCCAGCCAGAGCCCGGACTTGAACCAGATCGAACATCTCTGTAGAGACCTGAAAATAGCTGTTCAGCGACGCTCCCCAACCAACCAGACAGAGCTTGAGAGGATCTGCAGAGAAGAATGGGAGAATCTCCCCAAATACAGGTATGCCAAGCCTGTAGCGTCATACCCAAGAAGAGTCAAAGCTGTAACCGCTGCCAAAGGTGCTTCAACAAAGTACTGAGTAAAGGGTCTGAATACTTTTGTAAATGTGATATTTCCGTTATTTATTCATTTTAAATTTGATTTTTTTTCTAAATACCTGTTTTTGCTTTGTCATTATGGGGTATTGTGTGTAAAAATATTTAATCAGACTGTAACGTAACAAAATGTGGAAAAAGTCAAGGGGTCTGATACTTTCTGAATGCACTGTATGCAAAGAAATATGACGCAACCACATAAAAAATGATGCAACATTTCTTGAAATCAATGGCGGCTGAAGCAAGAGAAAATACGCTCCAATTTCCGGTATGAAATGTTGCCTATTCACATCTCATATGTTGCCTGACTACAATATGTGATCTTGATACGTTGATAAATACATGCTGTGTTAATTCTGGCATGTTTACCTGCCTACGTACCGTAGATAGCAAAGCCATAATAAGTCAACAGGGCTAACTGGCTAACTACTAGTACTGTTAGCTAGCCAGATAGCCACAAAGAATTGTTAGCTAGCTACCCATGAAGAATTTACATATATCTTGCATAATATTCGTATTAGGTCATTTTTGCCTGTTAAACTATCTGGTTAGTGACATTATTACAATTCACATATAGCTAGCTGATAGTTATGAACTAAATTGGTTGCCATTGTCCTGGCTGGAAGAAGGTTCAGTGAACGGGGGGGTGAAGTGTGAGGTAATACAGTAAGGGGAGTGCGAGTGCTTCTCAAATGTATTGTTTTATCCATTCTCCACACTCTCATCCTCACAAGAACGTACTCAGGAGAATGCACTCGGAGCATGAGGGTGTGGAGCACTGTAGTACGCATATTGAGAATCACCCATGTTCTCAATGTATCCACTAGGGGGACAGACCTAATACTACCCACTGGGCACACACTGGTTGAATCAACGTTGTTTCCAGGTCATTTTAATGAAATTATGTTGAACCAACGTGGAATAGTAATTGAATTGATGTCTGTGCCCAGTGGGTACCTTCCTTTTGATTAATCCCCTTCAGCTACCCCCAGTCAAAAAGAATGAATGAATGGATAGGGACACATTATCCTCCAAGTGAAGTACAATGTGTAACTTGATCTTTTGAGAGCTTAAACAAATATTCAAACCACTTTGTTTCCTCATGGTGTTTGTTTACTCATGGTTTGACAAAAAAATATGTAAGTCTCTTTCATTACAGAAAAAGCTGAGATCAATGACCTATACTGCCACAGTAATGGAAATGAAAGCGGCCATTTTATTTGTGTGGTTTTCCAAGTGATTCTACACTGCTCCTTGAACGTTTCCAATTGCATACTTATAATATCATTGTTCAGTGGTTGTGGGAATGGTTTGAAGGAGGCCCAACCACAGTGACTGATCTCTCTCTATGGACCCAGAGCAGAGAACAACACATCACAGTGCTTCATGCTAAAAGCAAATGCCTATTCTCTCTCTCCCCGGTGCGATCAGCTGCCAAAACAAACTGGCGCTGTGATGAACGCAATAAATATGATCAATGGGAGATCTGGCACTGCTTACCTCACACCACGCGCCAATGTCCTGAGAACAGGTGCTGCTCAGATTTACAGACTCCATCTTGTGATTTTAACTCCCCCTTTCTTTCTCACACAGATATCTTCTCCCAGCACTGCTGCATCCCAACAGCACTGACAGAGAGCCACAGACATAGAGTGTTCATCTGAGCCTAGCACAAGACGTGCCATGCAGGTTGTGTGACTGTGCAACTTACATACATATCCATTAAAATGAGTAACAGTTGTCCTAATCATAAAGCTGACAGTTATGGGACTCATATCTCCTGTAAAGCTAGCTGGAAGGCAGAGCAGAGCTGCAGGGTGTCTGTGGACTCATAAAGAGGCCTAATTGACCAGGAGGCTTAGCAGACACGTGGTCTGAATGCAGAGGAGGCTGGTGGTAGGCCCTATAGGAGGACAGACTCATTGTAATGGCTGGAATGGAATTAATGGAAAGGAGTCAAACATGTGGTTTCCATATGTTTGATGTGTTTGATACCATTCCATCAATTCCATTCCAGCCATTACAATGAGCCCATCCTCCTATAGCTCCTCCCACCAGCCTCCTCTGTCTGACTGATACCAGGGCTGGGGGTCAATCGAATTGAAGACAGTCAATTCAGGAAGTAAACTTAAATAACACTTTACCATTTGAAAAAATTGCATCTATTTTCAATGACTTCTCAATAAACTGAGGAGTAGAAGCTATTTATTTCAAAAGATGTTCTATTTTTGAATTTTAAATTAAGATCACTTCCTGAATTGACTGCCTTCAATTCGAATTGACCGCAGCCTTGACTGATACACCCCATACTCTCAGAGCTTTACTACAGTGAGGGAAACAAGTATTTGATCCCCTGCTGATTTTGTACGTTTGCCCACTGACAAAGAAATGATCAGTCTATAAGTTTAATGGTAGGTTTATTTGAACAGTGAGAGACAGAATAAACAACAAAAAAATCCAGAAAAACGCATGTCAAAAATGTTATAAATTGATTTGCATTTTAATGAGGGAAATAAGTATTTGACCCCCTCTATTTGACCCCACACATGACTGTAAGTCGCTTTGGATAAAAGCATCTGCTAAATGGCATATTATTGTTATTAGTATGTCTAAGTGTTGGGGTGTGCCCCTGGCTATCCATAAATCAATAAAAATGTAAATGGTGCCATCTGGTTAGCTTATTATAAGGATTTTTAAATGATTTATACTTTTATTTTTGATACTTAAGTATATTTTAGCAATTACATTTACTTTTGATACTTAAGTACATTTAAAACCAAATACTTTTAGACTTTTATTCAAGTAGTATTTTACTGGGTTACTTTCACTTTTACTTGAGTAATTATCTATTAAAGGTATTTTTACTTTTACTCAAGTATGACAGTTGGGTACTTTTTCCACCACTGAATATTACACGATGTCCCCTTCAATTTGGGTAATCAAAAATGTCACCTATTTACATGATAGGTAGAAAAACACTGTAACTACCCAGGAGTCTCTCTGTTTGGATATGAGAGGGGTGTTGGGGAGGGCAGGAGGTGGTTATTAGCACTTAGCAAAATCAGACCCACTTTAGACCTTTCCTTCCATGATAATCATAACATCAGCCATGTAATTCCTCTAACCCCAAACCTCAGACATGGATTTTGTTGTTTCTAGTTTTGATGATTATTTGTGTAGTTGTTTGACATTTTTACTACACTGTTAGGAGTTAGTAACACAAGCATTTCGCTGCACCTGCTATAACATCTGCTAAAACTGTGTACTTGACCAATACTTTGACTTGATTTGATATTTGGATTTGAATAATCTAACCCCATTCTCTCTCTTTTTAAACCCCATTTCTCTCGCTTTCTTTTACACAATCTTATCCCCACTCCAGCCCCTCTTGACGGCATTAGGCCGGCCCAGCCCTGAGTGGCATGGCTAATAGAGCTATTTCCTGGGACAGCGGTAAGTTAAGCTGTGAGGATCAGTGAGATGAAAAGAGATTAGACATGGAACAGGGTCACCATCCAGGCTCTGTGGCCCTAGACAAAGCAGGCTGTTGGGAAACCTTCTGCAGGACAGCCGTGCCGGGTTAAAGGCAATTATATCTGAAGTGGGATCGCTCCTCCAGGCTAGATCAGCTCTGCAGCTATGTTGTCACTCGGGGGGGGGGGGGAGCTTTGTAGAACGGCTCTGTTTTGAGTGGGACGTGAGAGACAGCGGCTGACTACACACAAACACAACTCTCTCTCTCCCTGCATCATGAGCACCGGGGCACTTATGAGCAAGAAGGAGTGTTGGTGTGGAGACGTGACACACACAGGGGATGCAGCACCTTAGCGATGGCACTCTGGAGTAATGTATGTGGGTGGGCTGACACAGGCAGGCAGGCTGATTGGTTTGCAGGGTGGGGACTCAAGGCCTGAGCAGGGCATGTAACGAGAGGAAAATTGAGCTCTACATCTTTCTCACGGTAAAGCTGTCAGCCAGGCCAGCCGCACAGTGCCGCTCCACCTCCACATCAATAATGGATAAATAAGGGGTAATGTAATAAGGGGTAATGTAACCCCCCCACCCACCCACCATGGGCCATGAATACCAACACAGCCCAGAACACAGACCTCATGGACACAACATAGGACACCGTGCCCTTACCTTGATCACTTGCAATACAACTACTTATGCTTTTCACCACTGGGACTGGTAAGTGTGGAAAGCGATCTGTTGAAGTCGATAAATGACAAACTGGGCATACTAGAGTTGGTCAGTATGGATGTAAAGGAGTTGAAGGCAAGTCTGGAAATGAGCGACGAAAAAGCTGCGATAATGGAGAAAGATGCAAAAAAGCTAAAAGGGACAGTCACAAAGATAGAAACGGACGTTAAGGAACTTAAAAAGGAGAACAACTTTCTGAGAGAAGCCTTACTAGACATACAGACTAGATCGATGAGAGAAAATCTAGTACTTACGGGTATCCAAGAAAGAGAAGGAGAGGTTACCGAAAAAATTGTGAAGGACTTCTTTCTTACAGTGCTTCAAATCCCACTCGATGCTGTCGATAAAATCCAACTCGAGCATGTACACCGTTTTGGACAAAGAGGACAGAGATATGAGCGTCCAATCGTTACCAAATTTGCTTTCTTTAAGGATAAAGTAATGGTTAAAAGCCTAGGTAAAATACTTGCTGGCATGAAAATAGGCATGAATGATCAATTCCCGAGATTGCAGAACGGCGCAAAGTTCTGTACCCAATCTTCAAGGAAAATAGATTAAACGGGAAGCATGTTTCTCTCGTAGTCGATAAACTGTATATTGACAACCAAATGTTCCGCGACACAAAGACTACTCCATGGCTATTCTGAAAGTTCTAATAGAGGAGTCGAATAATGGAACACCCAATACTAGCCATGGTAGGTATTCTAATAATAAAACACATTTATAGTATTTATAGTAATTTATAAAGGGATAAGACGATATTACAAGAAAGGATAACAAGCGAAATAATACATCTTCAAATATAACTAATTAGAACACAAGTACTCAATCAACATAGTGGAGATAAAACACAGCAAACAGAAGACATAGAAGGCACAGTATGTGGGTATGTGTGGATGTATTGTGATGGAAGGTGTGGTGTGCGTTTTTGTGTTTGGAAAAGTGTGGCGTTAAGTGAGTGAGAAAGGAAATGGTTGCATATCCCAGAACCAACGTGTGTCTGTGAGCAGGGGTTGTGAGAGAGAGCTTTCAATTTTGTGCAGATGAGGGATATACATTTTAAAATAAAGTATACATCTAATCTATTTTTTTACTGTCCTATCATGATGGAACGGTCCCCAACCCTATATCCTAGACACCCACCTGAGCAACCCATACACCAAAGAGAAGTCCCCATCTGTTTTATGGCCCTGCTGTAAGTTACCTATATGCAGCCAAAACAGAAAGATAAATGCGGTCAGAGACCTACTAGAGCAGCACCGCCCCCTCAAGATTCTGAGCCTGCCTGGCAGGGTTGGTCCTACAAAGCCAGAGCCCCCTGATGGGAGAGCATAATATACAAGGAAATTCTCAAAGCTGCTAATGAGAACCTTGACGACCTTGTACCTAGCCGTGGGGTTTCCGGTGGGGTACCCCCAACCAGGTAGTGACAGTGCTGGCAACACTGGCTGCAGTAACCCATGGGGAGGGGGTCACACTCGGACAATCCAAAAGGGGGCATATTATTGTGGCCCTGGTGGCACAAAATAATCAAAGGTCTGACTGCATGGAGATGCTTGGGAAAAATGGTTACAACGGGGGACCAGAGTGTTTGTGTCTCAGGGGAAGAGGGTGGATCTGATCTCCATCACCTAGGACTTGACATAGGTTATTCAAATCTAAAATCTTTGTCAATTTTTGATCAATCTTGCATGCTTTCTCAAACAACTGTAACTGTATATGCATTCGTAAATCAGGTCCTTTCTTGAGTTGGGCTCTGGGATGTAACAACCGTTGAGCATCTGAGCTTATGGTTGATTGTGGAGGAAAGGGGTTGAGTGTGTTAGAGTATGTGCGTGGGTGTGTGTGTGTATCCCTCATCTGTTGCAAGGGGGTAAGGATGTTAGGGAGAATATAGGATGAACCACAATAATTGTTTGCTAAAATAATAATTGCTTGACAAAAATGTAATGTAAAACAATGGCAATCCGGGTTATAGGTTACAATACCTCACATGAACTGCCAACATTATTACGCATATTAATTGATAATGATGGAAATTAAGATATGCAAGATATTTGAATAGATACATATTTTTAATAGCTATATATATATATATATATATATATATATATATATATATATATATATATATATATATATACACAGTGGGGAGAACAAGTATTTGATACACTGCCGATTTTGCAGGTTTACCTACTTACAAAGCATGTAGAGGTCTGTAATTTTTATCATAGGTACACTTCAACTGTGAGAGACGGAATCTAAAACAAAAATCCAGAAAATCACATTGTATGATTTTTAAGTAATTAATTTGCATTTTATTGCATGACATAAGTATTTGATACATCAGAAAAGCATAACTTAATAGTTGGTACAGAAACCTTTGTTTGCAATTACAGAGATCATACGTTTCCTGTAGGTCTTGACCAGGTTTACACACACTGCAGCAGGGACTTTGGCCCACTCCTCCATACAGACCTTCTCCAGATCCTTCAGGTTTCGGGGCTGTCGCTGGGCAATACGGACTTTCAGCTCCCTCCAAAGATTTTCTATTGGTTTCAGGTCTGGAGACTGGCTAGGCCACTCCAGGACCTTGAGATGCTTCTTACGGAGCCACTCCTTAGTTGACTTGGCTGTGTGTTTCGGGTCGTTGTCATGCTGGAAGACCCAGCCACGACCCATCTTCAATGCTCTTACTGAGGGAAGGAGGTTGTTGGCCAAGATCTCGCGATACATGGCCCCATCCATCCTCCCCTCAATACGGTGCAGTCGTCCTGTCCCCTTTGCAGAAAAGCATCCCCAAAGAATGATGTTTCCACCTCCATGCTTCAGGGTTGGGATGGTGTTCTTGGGGTTGTACTCATCCTTCTTCTTCCTCCAAAAACGGCGAGTGGAGGTTAGACCAAAAAGCTCTATTTTTGTCTCATCAGACCACATGACCTTCTCCCATTCCTCCTCTGGATCATCCAGATGGTCATTGGGAAACTTCAGATGGGCCTGGACATGCGCTGGCTTGAGCAGGGGGACCTTGCGTGCGCTGCAGGATTTCTAATCCATGACGGCGTAGTGTGTTACTAATGGTTTTCTTTGAGACTGTGGTCCCAGCTCTCTTCAGGTCATTGACCAGGTCCTGCTGTGTAGTTCTGGGCTGATCCCTCACCTTCCTCATGATCATTGATGCCCCACGAGGTGAGATCTTGCATGGAGCCCCAGACCGAGGGTGATTGAGCGTCATCTTGAACTTCTTCCATTTTCTAATAATTGCGCCAACAGTTGTTGCCTTCTCACCAAGCTGCTTGCCTATTGTCCTGTAGCCCATCCCAGCCTTTTGCAGGTCTACAATTGTATCCCTGATGTCCTTACACAGCTCTCTGGTCTTGGCTATTGTGGAGAGGTTGGAGTCTGTTTGATTGAGTGTGTGGACAGGTGTCTTTTATACAGGTAACGAGTTCAAACAGGTGCAGTTAATACAGGTAATGAGTGGAGAACAGGAGGGCTTCTTAAAGAAAAACTAAAAGGTCTGTGAGAGCCGGAATTCTTACTGGTTGGTAGGTGATCAAATACTTATGTCATGCAATAAAATGCAAATTAATTACTTAAAAATCATACAATGTGATTTTCTGGATTTTTGTTTTAGATTCCGTCTCTCACAGTTGAAGTGTACCTATGATAAAAAATTACAGACCTCTACATGCTTTGTAAGTAGGAAAGCCTGCAAAATCGGCAGTGTATCAAATACTTGTTCTCCCCACTGTATGTCGCACATGCAGCTAACAAAAACATATGGAAATGTCTGCTCTACCCAAAATTACAACCAAATAATTGCAGCCTTACCGCAAAAATGGAAGAGGAAAGTGGAAGGGGGAAAGAAAGAACATAAAGGAATTTGTGATGAATAAAAAAGTTTCATTTAAGGACCAAAGGATTGGCAGCCGTCCCATATAGATTGCAAAATAGTTGGGAAGAGATTTTTGACGTACCGATTCCATGGCATAGTGTTTATGAACTGATACGCAAAACTTAGAATTTTTTCAATTTAAATTATTATACAAAATTCTTGCTTCCAATAGAATGCTATTTATATGGGGGATACAATCTTCCCAGCTCTGCAGATTTAGCTGCGAAGAGACAGAATCATTAGATCATTTGTTTTGGTGCTGTCCATTTGTAGCTTGTTTTTGGTCACAGGTCCAAGAATGGCTGAAGGATTGCAATATTTACCTGGCGCTAACCCTGCAGATAGCATTACTGGGTGATCTGAAAAGTCATAGTCAATCGATCAATAATATAATAATACTTTTAGCAAAAAAAGGTATTACAATTTACAATCTGTAGAAACAATGAGAATAGAAGGGTTCAGAACTTTTGAGAAACATCACAGTACAGTAGAAAAATATATGGCAAATAGAAATCCAATATGGATGGTATTAAGATATAGATGGGAGGTGTTGAATGGAGCTGAAGGATGGGATTAATAACAACTAACAACAACTAATAACAACAATATAACTAATGTAAAGCATACTGTGTCCATAATAAGTATATAGGTTATAGGTTGAGAGCTTTTGTGAAAAAGCACAGTTAGAAAGATATGGCATATAGAAACATTATTGATGCACATCATGAAAATTATCGGAGAGGTTGAGGGTAGAGGAAGTTCAGGAGTAAAAACAAACAAAATATAATTATTGTAAAATTGACTGTGTGCATAAAATGTATATAGTATGTATAAGCTAGAAGTAGAGGCCTAAGCATTGTTGTTCACTAGTTTACTCCAATTAGGGAAGGGGTGGTGGGGTTGGAAAGTAATAAAGGGAAATATATTTTTTTAAAGGATATGTATATATATGTATGTATATGTATTTATATGTATGTATGTGTATATGTACAGTTGAAGTCGGAAGTTTACATAGACTTAGGTTGGAGTCATTAAAACTAGTTTTTCAACCAATTCACAGATTTCTTGTTAACAAACTATAGTTTTGGCAAGTCAGTCAGGACATCTACTTTGTGCATGACACAAGTAATTCTTCCAACAACTGTTTACAGACAGATTATTTCACTTATAATTCACTGTATCACAATTCCAGTGGGTCAGAAGTTTACATACACTAAGTTGACTGTGCCTTTAAACAGCTTGGAAAATTCCAGAAAATGATGTCATGGCTTTAGAAGCTTCTGATAGGTTAATTGACATCATTTGAGTCAATTGGACGTGTACCTGTGGATGTATTTCATGTATTTCAAGGTCTACCTTCAAACTCATTACCTCTTTGCTTGACATCATGGGAAATTCAAAATAAATCAGCCAAGACCTCAGAAAAAAAAGTGTAGACCTCCACAAGTCTGGTTCATCCTTGGGAGCAATTTCCAAACGCCTGAAGGTACCACGTTCATCTGTACAAACAATAGTACGCAAGTATAAACACCATGGGACCACGCAGCCGTCATACCGCTCAGGAAGGAGACGCATTCTGTCTCCTAGAGATGAACATACTTTGGTGCGAAAAGTGCAAATCAATCCCAGAACAACAGCAAATGACCTTGTGAAGATGCTGGACGAAACAGGTACAAAAGTATCTATATCCACAGTAACACTAGTTGTATATCGACATAACCTGAAAGGCTGCTCAGCAAGGAAGAAGCCACTGCTTCAAAACCTCCATAAAAAATCCAGACTACGGTTTGCAACTGCACATGGGGACAAAGATCATACTTTGGTCTGATGAAACAAAAATAGGACTGTTTGGCCATAATGACCATTGTTATCTTTGGAAGAAAAAGGGGGTGGCTTGCAAGCCGAAGAACACCATCCCAACCGTGAAGCACGGGGGTGGCAGCATCATGCTGTGGGGGTGCTTTGCTGCAGGAGGGACTGGTGCACTTCACGAAATTATGTGAATATATTGAAGCAACATCTCAAGACATCAGTCAGGAAGTTAAAGCTTGGTCGCAAATGGGTCTTCCAAATGGACAATGACCCCAAGCATACTTCCAAAGTTGTGGCAAAATGGCTTAAGGACAACAAAGCCAAGGTATTGGAGTGGCCATTACAAAGCCCTGACCTCAATCCTATAGAAAATGTGTGGGCAGAACTGAAAAAGCGTGTGCAAGCAAGGAGGCCTACAAACCTCACTCAGTTACACCAGCTCTGTCAGGAGGAATGGGCCAAAATTCACCCAACTTATTGTGGGAAGCTTGTGGAAGGCTACCCGAAACGTTTGACCTAAGTTAAACAATTTAAAGGCAATGCTACCAAATACTAATTGAGTGTATGTACACTTCTGACCCACTGGGAATGTGATGAAAGAAATAAAAGCTTAAATAAATTATTCTCTCTACTATTATTCAGACATTTCACATTCTTAAAATAAAGTGGTGATCCTAACTGACCTAAGACAGGGACTTTTTACTAGGATTAAATATCAGGAATTGTGAAAAACTGAGTTTAAATGTATTTGGCTAAGGTGTATGTAAACTTCAACTGTATATATACAGTGGGGGAAAAAAGTATTTAGTCAGCCACCAATTGTGCAAGTTCTCCCACTTAAAAAAATGAGAGAGGCCTGTAATTTTCATCATAGGTACACGTCAACTATGACAGACAAATTCAGGAAAAAAAATCCAGAAAATCACATTGTAGGATTTTTTATGAATTTATTTGCATATTACGGTGGAAAATAAGTATTTGGTCACCTACAAACAATCAAGATTTCTGGCTCTCACAGACCTGTAACTTCTTCTTTAAGAGGCTCCTCTGTCCTCCACTCGTTACCTGTATTAATGGCACCTGTTTAAACTTGTTATCAGTATAAAAGACACCTGTCCACAACCTCAAACAGTCACACTCCAAACTCTACTATGGCCAAGACCAAAGAGCTGTCAAAGGACACCAGAAACAAAATTGTAGACCTGCACCAGGCTGGGAAGACTGAATCTGCAATAGGTAAGCAGCTTGGTTTGAAGAACTCAACTGTGGGAGCAATTATTAGGAAATGGAAGACATACAAGACCACTGATAATCTCCCTCGATCTGGGGCTCCACGCAAGATCTCACCCTGTGGGGTCAAAATGATCACAAGAACGGTGAGCAAAAATCCCAGAACCACACGGGGGGACCTAGTGAATGACCTGCAGTGAGCTGGGACCAAAGTAACAAAGCCTACCATCAGTAACACACTACGCCGCCAGGGACTCAAATCCTGCAGTGCCAGACGTGTCCCCCTGCTTAAGCCAGTACATGTCTAGGCCCATCTGAAGTTTGCTAGAGTGCATTTGGATGCCATATGGTCAGATGAAACCAAAATAGAACTTTTTGGTAAAAACTCAACTCGTCGTGTTTGGAGGACAAAGAATGCTGAGTTGCATCCAAAGAACACATTTTACATTTACATTTTAGTCATTTAGCAGACGCTCTTATCCAGAGCGACTTACAGTTAGTGAATACATTATTTTAATATTTTTTTATACTGGCCCCCCGTGGGAATCGAACCCACAACCCTGGCATTGCAAACGCCATGCTCTATCAACTGAGCTACATCCCTGCCGGCCATTCCCTCCCCTACCCTGGACGACGCTGGGCCAATTGTGCGCCGCCCATGAGTCTCCCGGTCGCGGCCGGCTGCGACAGAGCCTGGATTCGAACCAGGCTCTCTAGTGGCACAGTTAGCACTGCGATGCAGTGCCTTAGACCACTGCGCCACTCAGGAGTACCTACTGTGAAGCATGGGGGTGGAAACATCATGCTTTGGGGCTGTTTTTCTGCAAAGGGACCAGGACAACTGATCTGTGTAAAGGAAAGAATGAATGGGGCCATGTATCATGAGATTTTGAGTGAAAACCTCCTTCCATCAGCAAGGGCATTGAAGATGAAACGTGGCTGGGACTTTCAGCATGACAATGATCCCAAACACACCGCCTGGGCAACGAAGGAGTGGCTTCGTAAGAAGCATTTCAAGGTCCTGGAGTGGCCTAGCCAGTCTCCAGATCTCAACCCCATAGAAAATCTTTGGAGGGAGTTGAAAGTCCGTGTTGCCCAGCGACAGCCCCAAAACATCACTGCTCTAGAGGAGATCTGCATGGAGGAATGGGCCAAAATACCAGCAACAGTGTGTGAAAACCTTGTGAAGACTTACAGAAAACGTTTGATCTGTTTCATTGCCAACAAAGGGTATATAACAAAGTATTGAGAAACTTTTGTTATTGACCAAATACTTATTTTCCACCATAATTTGCAAATAAATTCATTAAAATTCCTACAATGTGATTTTCTGGATTTTCTTTTCTCATTTTGTCTGTCGTAGTTGACGTGTACCTATGATGAAAATTACAGGCCTCTCTCATCTTTTTAAGTGGGAGAACTTGCACAATTGGTGGCTGACTAAATACTTTTTTCCCCCACTGTATATGCGAGAAGAAAAAAAAACATATGGGGGATTGGAAGTGATGCAGACAATTACATTGATGGAAGTTACAATCTATCTGCAATATTAAAGCTGATCTACATAAAAAAAAATATATATATTAATAAATAAAAAAAATACAACTAGTAGGTCCCTGAAACAGAAAGGTAAGGGTGGAGAAGTATAGCGATGGAGAATGCTCGCCTAGCCTGGCGTTCTCAGTCTACATCTATTCAGTCAGAAAAGCAGCTAAAGTCTCTCATTCAGACGATCAGCTCTCTAGTTTCCCATCAGCCCATCTATCATTAGAGTAAATGGCCGACACTAGACATTCAGGGGCACACGCATGGAGAGAATATGAAATATACCGGCTGTCTAGACCCATTCTGTTCTACAGCTAATCAACAGTGTCAGTGCGGCGACCTTCAATTTCCTCACTTTCTTTTGTGTCTTTATTTCCATAAACGGACAAATAGATTGTCAGGCGGCGCTGTGATCGCTGCCATCCTTTGTGATGTTTGACAGACGCAGTAGTAATTGTCGACAGTGACGGGGAGATGATCTGAGATGGACTGCTCTAAAGTCAAGCTCAGCCTTTCATGTTGCAGCAGGAGAACCACAGACCTGTCTCCTCTCCTTTCTCTCTCTGGGTGTCTGTCACCGCCAACTACAGTGCATTGTGGGAGCTAACATACTTTAAGTGCTGTTGGGTGTTTAGCATGCAACTTTATTCCTTCTGCTTTGAAACCTGTCACTCTCATTTATTATGGACATACATTTTCAATCCACTTTGATTTCAGGAAGCAATTTGTGAGGGCTGGCTGGCTGGCTGGCTGCTGAGAGTAATAAGCCAGACACTTATTTTACCACTCGACTAAACTTCAGGTCAAGAGCGTGCCATAGATTGAAAGTTATATTATAGTATTTTGAGATAATCCAAGCACACTTATAATTTAGTGACAATTAGGCTCATAATAAAGGCTTTATAGTCATTCTTCAACATTTCAAGTGATTCTAATCTGCATTATACAACTAAAGTTAATTGTGTTAATATCCTAGTAGTTATCACCGTGGACATGTAACAAGTAACATACAACCTGCTCATTTTAGATATATAACTATGAGTAAAGTGTATTTTATATTCAGTAACCCTAAAGCATAAATCTAGAGCGTGGCTCTGAGACCACCATCCGCAGGGTTTGCACAGTCCGAACACGCACCTCCCCACAATTCCCAACCAACATGTCTCCGGTATGTGTCCTCTTTTCAATTTAATGTGTTGACAGTTGGAGAAACAGCTTGAGCTGACAATTTGAAAAGTATAAAAGCCAACGGTCCAATACACTGCTGTGGGTATGCGTACATGTTTGGTACTCTGATAGACCCGTAATACAAAGGTCATACCCCATGATACTTCAGTGGGGCCCCATATGGAGTGTGTCACAGTGAAATGTGTCCTCACCTTGAGGGGACACAGTAATGTAAGGGACCCTGGGGACAGATATCACCCTGCTCTCATTCAGCTCAATGTCCTCTGTCCTCCGCTGTGATCAGCCACTTACCTCAGCCACATGGTGAGAGTTACCTCTTAATCAATGGACTTGTTTCTCAATCAAGGACACACTGATCGCAAGGGGGTTCAATGCCAAAAATAAAAGCAGTGAACCACATAAAGGATCCTATACTTTACCGTGTGGCCCTCACAAGGTGAACATCATTTTTACTCCTGCTAAAAGTGGCAGCTGTCAAACTAATCTGGAGTCCCACCCAGGCAGGCTGTGTCTAAATGGAGTCCTTGGCTGCAGCGCACTCTGTCCTATCAGCAGCAGACTGAAGTATTAGGTCACCGTAGCTTCATTACCTATTCCCTGGCTGGGCCACATCGATTTCCCTCATTCCATGCACAGATGGGATTAAATGGCTGGATTAAAGATGAACTCCTGGAACTGTTTATTGCATATTAATGAGGGGGCCACTCAAAAAGGTTTAAACGCCTCCCAACCTGACCATGAACCCATACAGTGCCTTGGAAAAGTATTTCTCCCCCTTGGCGTTTTTCCTATTTTGTTGCATTACAACCTGTAATTTAAATTGATTTTTATTTGGATTTCATGTAATGGACATAAACTAAATAGTCCAAATTGGTGAAGTGAAATGAAAAAAAGAAATTGTTTCAAAAAATCTAAAAAATAAAGAACGGAAAAGTGGTGCGTGCATATGTATTCACCCCCTCTGCTATGAACCCCCTAAATAAGATCTGGTGCAACCAATTACCTTCAGAAGTCATATAATTAGTTAAATAAAGTCCACCTGTGTGCAATCTAAGTGTCACATATACACCTGTTCTGAAAGGCCCCAGAGTCTGCAACACCACTAAGCAAGGGGCACCACCAAGCAAGCGGCACCATAAAGACCAAGGAGCTCTCCAAACAGGTCAGGGACAAAGTTGTGGAGAAGTACAGACCAGGGTTGGGTTATACAAAAAATATCAGAAACTTTGAACATCCCATGGAGCACCATTAAATCCATTATTAAAAAATATGGCACCACAACAAACCGGCCAAGAGAGGGCCGCCCACCAAAACTCACGGACCAGGCAAGGAGGGCATTAATCAGAGAGGCAACAAAGAGACCAAAGATAACCCTGAAGGAGCTGCAAAGCTCCCAGCGGAGATTGGAGTATCTGTCCATAGGACCACTTTAAGCCGTACACTCCACAGAGCTGGGCTTTACGGAAGAGTGGCCAGAAAAAAAGCCATTGCTTTAAGAAAAAAATAAGCAAACATGTTTGGAGTTCGCCAAAAGGCATGTGGGAGACTCCCCAAACATATGGAAGAAGGTACTCTGGTCAGATGAGACTAAAATTGAGCTTTTTGGCCATCAAGGAAAACGCTATGTCTGGCGCAAACCCAACACCTCTCATCACCCCGAGAACACCATCCAAGCATGGTGGTGGTAGCATCATGCTGTGGGGATGTTTTTTTGCATTATTGTAGCCATTTTCTGTAGCCTGTCAACTATGCCTCTGTCTATCCCTGTTCTCTCCTCTCCGCACAGGCTATACAAATGCCTCACACCGCGTGGCTGCTGCCTCTCTAACCTGGTAGTCCCTGCACGCACCACCCACGTGGAGTTCCAGGTCTCAGGCAGCCTCTGGAACTGCCGTTCTGCGGCCAACAAGGCAGAGTTCATCTCAGCCTATGCTACCCTCCAGTCCCTCGACTTCTTGGCGCTGACGGAAACATGGATCACCACTGAAAACACTGCTACTCCTACTGCTCTCTCCTCGTCTGACCATGTGTTCTCGCAAACCCCGAGAGCATCTGGTCAGCGGGGTGGTGGCACAGGAATCCTCATCTCTCCCAAGTGGACATTCTCTATTTTTCCCCTGACCCATCTGTCTATCTCCTCATTTGAATTCCATGCTGTCACAGTCACTAGCCCATTTAAGCTTAACATCCTTGTCATTTATCGCCCTCCAGGTTCCCTTGGAGAGTTCATCAATGAGCTTGACGCCTTGATAAGTTCCTTTCCTGAGGATGGCTCACCCCTCACAGTTCTGGGGGACTTCAACCTCCCTACGTCTATCTTTGACTAATTTCTCTCTGCCTCCTTCTTTCCATTCCTCTCCTCTTTTGACCTCACCCTCTCACCGTCCCCCCCTACTCACAAGGCAGGCAATAAGCTTGACCTCATCTTTACTAGATGCTGTTCTTCTACTAATCTCACTGCAACTCCCCTCCTTGTCTCCGACCACTACTTGGTATCCTTTTCTCTCTCACTCTCCTCCAACACTACTCACTCTGCCCCTACTCAGATGGTAATGCGCCGTTGCAACCTTCGCTCTCTCTCTCCCACTACTCTCTCCTCTTCCATCCTATCATCTCTTCCCTCTGCTCAATCCTTCTCCCTCCAATCTCCTGATTCTGCCTCCTCAACCCTCCTCTCCTCCCTTTCTGCATCCTTTGACTCTCTATGTCCCCTATCCTCCCGGCCGGCTCGGTCCTCCCCTCCAGCTCCGTGGCTTGATGACTCATTGCGAGCTCACAGAACAGGGCTCCGGGCAGCCGAGCGGAAATGGAGGAAAACTAGACTCCCTGCAGACCTGGCATCTTTTCACTCCCTCCTCTCTACATTTTCTTCATCTGTTTCTGCTGCTAAAGCCACTTTCTACCACTCTAAATTCCAAGCATCTGCCTCTAACCCTAGGAAGCTCTTTGCCACCTTCTCCTCCCTGCTGAATCCTCCTCCCCCTCCTCCTCCCTCTCTGTGGATGAATTTGTCAACCATTTTGAAAAGAAGGTTGACGACATCCGATCCTCGTTTGTTAAGTCAAATGACACTGCTGGTCCTGCTCACACTGCCCTACCTTATGCTTTGACTTCTTTCTCCCCTCTCTCTCCAGATAAAATCTTGCGACTTGTGACGGCCGGCCGCCCAACAACCTGCCCGCTTGACCCTATCCCCTCCTCTCTTCTCCAGACCATCTCCGGTGACCTTCTCCCTTACCTCACCTCGCTCATCAACTCATCCTTGACCGCTGGCTATGTCCCTTCCGTCTTCAAGAGAGCGAGAGTTGCACCTCTTCTCAAAAAACCAACACTCGATCCCTCTGATGTCAACAACTACAGACCAGTATCCCTTCTTTCTTTTCTCTCCAAAACTCTTGAGCGTGCCGTCTTTAGCCAACTCTCTTGCTATCTCTCTCAGAATTACCTTCTTGATCCAAACCAGTCAGGTTTCAAGACCCCTCTTCTCTGTGTCACGGAGGCTCTCCGCACTGCTAAAGCTAACTCTCTCTCCTCTGCTCTTGTCCTTCTAGACCTGTCTGCTGCCTTTGATACTGTGAACCATCAGATCCTCCTCTCCACCCTCTCCGAGCTGGGCATCTCCGGCGCGGCTCACTCTTGGATTGCGTCATACCTGAACGGTCGCTCCTACCAAGTGGCGTGGCTAGAAGCTGTCTCCGCACCACGTGCTCTCACCACTGGTGTCCCCCAGGGCTCAGTTCTAGGCCCTCTCCTATTCTCGCTATACACCAAGTCACTTGGCTCTGTCATATCCTCACATGGCCTCTCCTATCATTGCTACGTAGACGACACACAACTAATCTTCTACTTTCCCCCTTCTGATAACCAGGTGGCGAATCACATCTCTGCATGTCTGGCAGACATATCAGTGTGGATGACGGATCACCACTTCAAGCTGAACCTTGGCAAGACGGAGCTGCTCTTCCTCCCGGGGAAGGACTGCCCGTTCCATGATCTGCCATCACGGTTGACAACTCCGTAGTGTCCTCCTCCCAGAGTGCGAAGAGCCTTGGCGTGACCCTGGACAACACCCTGTCGTTCTCCGCTAACATTAAGGCGGTGACCCGATCCTCTAGGTT